>NC_080713.1:22026198-22178698 GCF_019097595.1 Hemibagrus wyckioides
TTTGATGCGGTGCGGTTGTCCTGTCCCCTTAGCAGAAAAACACCCCCAAAGCATAATGTTTCCACCTCCATGTTTGACGGTGGGGATGGTCTTCTTGGGGTCATAGGCAGCATTCCTCCTCCTCCAAACACGGCGAGTTGAGTTGATGCCAAAGCTGGATTTTGGTCTCATTTGACCACAACACTTTCACCCAGTTCTCCTTTGAATCACTCAGATGTTCACTGGTAAACTTCAGATGAGCCTGTACATGTGCTTTCTTTAGCAGGGGGACCTTGCGGGCGCTACTGGATTTCAGTCTTTCATGGCGTAGTGTGTTACCAATTGTTTTCTTGGTGACTATGGTCCCAGCTGCCTTGAGATCATTGACAAAATCCTCCAGTATAATTCTGGGCTGATTCCTCGGCGTTCTCATGATCACTGAAACTCCATGAGGTGAGATCTTGCATGGAGCCCCAGACCGAGGAAGATTGACAGTCCTTTTGTGTTTCTTCCATTTGGGAATAATCGCACCAACTGTTGTCACCTTCTCACCAAGCTGCTTGGCGATGGTCTTGTAGCTCATTCCAGCCTTGTGTAGGTCTACAATCTTGTCCCTGACATCCATGGACAGCTCTTTGGTCTTGCCCATGATGGAGAGTTGAATGATTGCAGATTTCTGGCTCCCAGGTGTCTTTCATACAGTTAGAGAGTGCTCTTACTGTAATCTCAGCTCCTTACCTGTATAAAAGACACCTGGGAGCCAGAAATCTTTCTGATTGATAGGGGATCAAATACTTATTTCACTCATTAAAATGCAAATCAATGTAGAACTTTTCTGAAATGTGTTTTTCTGGATTTTTTTGTTGTTATTCTGCCTCTCACTGTTCAAATACACCTACCATTAAAATTAAAGACTGATCATTTCTTTGTCAGTGGGCAAACGTACAAAATCAGCAGGGGATCAAATAATTTTTTCCCTCACTGTATATATATATAGGTGTTAAAACACTTTATTATTATTAAAATTATTAAAACAATTTTATATTTATATATACAGGAATATAACACATATAATATAACACATTCATTAGCAAAATAATTAAAATAAAGTATGGTACCATGTATCATGATTCTTGGTCCAAGTATCTAAATTTTATTTATTTTATTTTAGTCATTTTGACCTAAAAAAGAACCTGAGGGTTAAAAAGACCGCCACCCTCCATAGTTTTAGAATGAGCTGGACCACATCCTTCTGTCATGCAAGCAGTAACGTAATGGGACAACAGGGAACATTATAAAATTATTTAACTCCAGAGGGGTGACTCATAGCTGTTACAGCCAGAGAGGTTCATCAGATCAGTAACTAAGCCCCAACCCAGCAGGAAACAGATGTGGGCTGCTTGAGGGGAGAAGGAGGGTCTTGTTGTGGGAGCTGACGAGAATGAGGGGACCCTCAGAGATTCTGACAGGAAATTCGAGGCAAAGCTGACTACTCGACCTGTTAGGTTAAAAAAGTTCAAATGAGAAATGTAAAGGCAAGAAACACACAGTAACATTGGATGGCCGGGTCACAAACCTATTGTCCTGATGAGAGCCACAACTTGAGCCGCAACTTTCCATGAAGAGAGAAACTCTCACTCTTTTCTGTTATTGTTCAGGCTGTCCTCAGTGTTAAAGAGGAGGTTTCTACTCCATTGTATCCGTGGGTCTGTAGGTTCCAGTAAGTGCTTCAGGCTTATTTGCAGGAAATGACATAAATGATCTGTAACTATAGCAATGTGTTTGACTTCCTGTTTTACAGTTCTCTTCATATAATGTTTTTGATAACAGCTCATCGATTATCATTACCCCACACATTCTTTTACACTTACACTCAAAGCCTGATGCTATTATTCAGCATGAATCAGTCAGTTTATGTTATCAGTCTATAAAAATCATGCACTCATATTAACTACAGCACAAAATCAGATATCGTAATTTGTCCTAGCATGTAATTATATAATTAGGAATAATTATACCATAGTACTGCTGAATTCTTAAATCCCATTGGTCAGAAGGTGTTGATTAATTTTCTATAACAGCAGCTCTGACAGCATTTCCAGCTTGCGTTTACCTCGTGCTACATTAATGTGTTATTGCTTCCATAGTCACGGTTCATTCACAGGGGTTTGCTTTTGAGATTTTAACTGGCATGTGGTTACATTGTCCTGAAATTAGCAGCTCGGATGATTAATCCTGAAACCTTTAAAAAGCTCCTGCAAATATGCCTTTAAGCAATTATACAAGTTAGAAGTTAGATATATAATGGATTCTAACTGGCCAGAGGTTGTGTGTGTTAGCATTCAACCTAAATAGCACTTCACTTGTACATACTGTAGGAGCTATAACCTGTAATTTCCTGTTGGAAACAAACCCAACCTGGTTTTACTGCTCCTCTGACCCTGTGTGTATAGTATTTTGGAAGCATTTGTATGCTTTATAAGGAGGGGGAGGGTGTACATGGGCAAGTCAATGATACACACATGGCTGTTGATTGCATTGCTTGCAACAGCAGTGGTTTTTAGCCATTCATCAATATGGACCAGTCAACATCTATCTGTAGTACCAAACACCAATCCGCCTTTATTCTGCACCTACCAGTCGAAGCAGGCACAATCCACGTATATGCACATGAGCTGCTACAAATGCAAACCCAAGATTTTGGTTTAAATGGAGATATAATCCAGCTGGCTGACCAACTAGCATTTTGTTATGTCAAATAATCAATAATGAATCAATACTCATTTATTTTCAGACTAGAATGTAAAGGTCCGCTATTGACAACCGCCTTCGATGTTACGTGTTTAACGTCTCTTTATTAGCAATTCTAAATGAGATCAGCTAGAAAAGACCTTTCAATTACAGCTAAACCCATTCTCTTTCTGACGAGCCCCGCACCCCAAACCACACCGAGTGCATCAGCGTTCGAAGAAAAGAAAGCTGAAAGTAGAGGAGAGGTGAAAAAAGAGGTCAGTGTGGCTTTAAGGCCCCATAGTGAGCCAGCCTTGAAGAACATGTCACAACATCAGCCATGTCACAAAATGACCTCACTGTGATCTCTAGATGATGCCATCACTCTTGTATTAATCACACCATTGCATCTGTACACACACACAAGATTAAATTTGTTGTTAAAGCACATATCAAGTATTAGTCTTACAATATGCCTCCAGATTCAATCTTCAGTTCATAAGCCTATGGGCATTCTGAAAAATGCCACCCAAAATCATCACCATTCAGCTAGAATTAAAATATAATCCAAGTTTAAGTTTAATCCAAGTATTAAATACAAACACCAAAGTATTATTGGTGATAGCATAGCAGTGGACTCAAACTGCTACACTGAAACACTGGGCACTAGGCAGAAATACCCACTGACTGGGCACCATGACCATACACACATTCCCACGCAGAGGCAATTAGTATAACCAGTGCAAACACTAGCATGTTTTTGGCAATAGCCCAGAGGAAACCCATGCAAACAAGGAGAACATTTGGAGGTTCATGAATAACCCAAACTAGGCTCGAACTAGGGACCCTGGAGCTGTGAAGCAGCAATGCTTCCCAGTGTGCCACTGAGAATTCAGGGTTCTGTAATGGAAAATCGTTCTTAAATGTCAATTTTGTTTAGCTACAGAATGTGTGATCACATTGTAATCTGCTAAATTCACATCACACTACAGCAAGGTATCGGTCACTTCCCCGCCTCACAACAGGTTTTTCTAATTTAATTACCCATACAGTGGGATTGCACAGAAGACTGGCCCGTCCAACCAGCCCAACATCCAGCATGGTGGAAGCTCGGTTTTCCATTCCCTTTTAGTTTTAAAACTCATAAACTGGTCCTCTCAATTATGAGGCTATTTTACAGTGTTGTAAATAAAAAATGATTCCTGAGCCAATTCCCTCACGGTGCATTCATTATTATTGAAAATAACAAGAGCTGAGTTCTTGTACACACATGCAGTATATCTTACTCACTAAGAGAATGAGAGACTCCCTACATCTCCATTACGTTCATTTTGGCAGCTCACATTTCATGCTTAGCAACCATTTCCAAACCAAAATGGTTTAAATATTTTATTGTTCATTTTAAGAACAAAAGGGGGGAGGGTACCGTGGCTTAGTGGTTACCTCATTTGACTCATGCCTCTGGGGTTGGGGGTTTGATTCCCAGGTCTGTTTTGTGTACACTGAGTTTACATGATCTCCCTGTGCTTTAGGGGGTTTCCTCTGGGTGCTCTGGTTTCCTCCCCCCAGTCCAAAGACAAGTTGTAGGCTGATTGGCATCTCTAAATTGTGTGTGATTGTGCCTGGTGCGCTGATTCCCCTGGGGTAGACTTACAGGATAGATCCTGTAGGGAATAAGTTGAATGGATTTTAAGCAAAATATTTGTAGGTAGTTATATTACTACAAATACGCACTGAAATTCTCTCTCTCAGAACAGAATATCAGTCATTCCAATTAGAATATATCCTTTGCTTTAAAAATTTCTTTTAAAGGAGCCATTTGTCATTTTTAGAATTTTAATTGCAATGAAAACACTGACAAGTTTCTCCAAATGACCCAATCCCTCTATTCACAGTGAGTATTTACATAACAGAGGCTCAGCAGCCCTGCTCCAGCCAGTGCTTGGAGTCGTTTCTGGGCCAGAAAAATGTCACCAGAAACCTGAAAAGAATAAACAAGCCACATTCATTAGATTGTGATATGGTGAATCATCAGGATTTGACTGAAGATGACATAGCTCATTAAGGTAAATAGTGTGGTGTTTACAGTGAATGGGTTGGTCTGTGTGCTTAAAGACAGCACTCAGTCTTAAATCAGAGCTGGATCTAGGCTGTATCTGTCACACACACGTCCTCTATTGTGAAATACACTGACACAGAGCTTCCTTCTCGGGACATGCCGAGCACTTACGCTAATGGAGCTAAGTGAAATGAATGGAGAAACTGATGCAGAGAGTCACTGCACATGAAGAGATGCGGAGGTGATGTAATAGTGTTTTTCTTTTTTTTTTTTTTTTGCTTTTAGAGTGTAAAATAGCCATCACTCAGGCTTAATAGTGCTAATTAAAGGATGAAGAGATGTGGAACAAACATGAGGCTGTTTTCTGTAGTTTTCCATATCAGAAAAATACAGGAAATCATGGTTACAAGTGTCAAAATGACCACTCACACATTCCTAGAGATGCTGTTTCTCTGGAGTTGCCACGATAGCCAGTAAACATACACTGAGTGCATCATACATGACGCAGTAAAGGACAGCTGATGGGCACAGAACAATAGAAAGCTGACCGACCGAATGACCACTGACCGCTATTAATATGCTGAATCAGCCTGACCTTCATGGCTAAACAGGATTTCCGCACTCACATACACAACATCTACTCAAAGGGGCAGCAAGTACACATGAGCAGGCAGGGCTAATAACCTGGGGTTAGATTTGCAGTTAACCAAACGGTGTCTTACGGTGGATTATTTTGTGGAACTGACCTCAGCAGTGCTACCAGACAAAAAACACAGACACGAAAGGATGCTCTACTAGCTTCATCTAATGTTAACTCCAAATATCAAACATGTTAAAAGAGGAAAGTTACAACCTTTACATTCAAAATAAAAAGCACTGATCTTACAACTCTGTTGTCTTTTGTGCAATTTGATTGGCCAGCATTGACAGCGAGGCTGATTTCTTTATAGCTCACTCTAGACTGATTAATCAGTGACCTTTGTGATTGATTAGGTGATTAAACAAAGGTGATTAAAACTCCTCCTAGATTTGATCTCTTCATTTGGGCTGGTAGCTTTCTGTTATCAGCAGAAATTAAGAAGCCGCATACAATATAGTCATAAGTTAATCAGCCTGCAACAAACAAGCAGTTTTAAACAGGATTATTTATCCTTCTTTCCCTAAAATGCCATTGGAGGAGAAACTAAAAGACTATATTCTCATAAATAATTTAAGAATAAATTAAAATCACACAGAAACAAAGCCATGTCTGGTGTTCGGATGAAACCTGGCATAAAGCTGGTACAGACAATTAATCACAACCAGCAGCAGGATCCAGGCCCAAACACGGATAAAATGGGAGGGATGCATCTGGGGTAAAACCGTGCCAAATCGAAATATACGGATCGGATCATCTGCCAGGGGAACGACAACGGATTGTAACCTTCATGTATGATATCACATCCAACCATCACAAGAAGAACATCTGTGCCGCAATATTTCTTTAAATGTAATGGCTTAATGCTCAGTTAATGCACATAAATGAAGTGGGATTAGACCACAGAGCTGGACTCTCTAAGTGGTAACAGAGCAGCCGGTCACAAGGCCAGTGGTCACTCTGTATCTGGGGAAGTGGCTTTGGACAATAATCAGATCAGCCACTCTCTACTCAGGTCAATTCCACATTCTACATCATAGCAGAACTTCTCTTCTTCCTTATTGATTTAATGGCCTACTTTTAAAAGAAAACAAACCAAAAATAAAATCTTTGACCTTTAGTTTTACTTCAGGTCATTTAAATGCAGGCAAATCTTACCCTCTGTAATGATCTGTGTTTGTCTAAACTGTAGGATACAGGAAATGACAGAAAGACGTTGATAGATAGATAGATAGATAGATAGATAGATAGATAGATAGATAGATAGATAGATAGATAGATAGATAGATAGATAGATAGATGGGTGGATGGATGGATGGATGGATGGATCGATGGATGGATTGACGGACAGACAGACAGACAGACAGATAGATAGATAGATAGATAGATAGATAGATAGATAGATAGATAGATAGATAGATAGATAGATAGATAGATAGATAGATAGATAGATAGATAGATAGATAGATAGATAGATAGATAGATACAATATCTTACCCTCTGTAATGATTTGTGTTTGTCTAAACTGTAGGATACAGGAAATGACAGAAAGATGTTGATAGATAGATAGATAGATAGATAGATAGATAGATAGATAGATAGATAGATAGATAGATAGATAGATAGATAGATAGATAGATAGATAGATAGATAGATGGATGGATGGATGGATGGATCGATGGATCAATGGATGGATTGACGGACAGACGGACAGATAGATAGATAGATAGATAGATAGATAGATAGATAGATAGATAGATACGATATCTTACCCTCTGTAATGATCTGTGTTTGTCTAAAGTGTAGGATACAGGAAATGACAGAAAGACGTTGATAGATAGATAGATAGATAGATAGATAGATAGATAGATAGATAGATAGATAGATAGATAGATAGATAGATGGGTGGATGGATGGATGGATGGATCGATGGATGGATTGACGGACAGACAGACAGATAGATAGATAGATAGATAGATAGATAGATAGATAGATAGATAGATAGATAGATAGATAGATACGATATCTTACCCTCTGTAATGATCTGTGTTTGTCTAAAGTGTAGGATACATGAAATGACAGAAAGATGTAGATAGATAGATAGATAGATAGATAGATAGATAGATAGATAGATAGATAGATAGATAGATAGATAGATAGATAGATACGATGTCTTACCCTCTGTAATGATCTGTGTTTGTCTAAAGTGTAGGATACATGAAATGACAGAAAGATGTAGATAGATAGATAGATAGATAGATAGATAGATAGATAGATAGATAGATAGATAGATAGATAGATAGATAGATAGATAGATAGATAGATAGATAGATAGATAGATACGATGTCTTACCCTCTGTAATGATCTGTGTTTGTCTAAAGTGTAGGACTATTCGTTATTAATAATGATTCTGAGTGATATAATACAGAATGAACAGACAACGTGGTCTACATGGCTACAAATACAGCCGAACATCACTTGCCAGGAAGAGCATCTGGTTGAAAGTGGAAAGAAATATTATCTAATAACATATCCACCCTCTTCCTTCACGAAAGTCTGCAATATTCACAGTCTTTTTCAATTCCTCTTGACATATTATGTTGTAACTCTCCCGGATGTCAAACATATCCTTCTTCAGGTCAGATCAAGAGAGCAAGATGGTCATGACCAAACCTCAGTTGATTTCAGTGGATTTTGCATTACTTGTTGCAGAATAAACGACTCGTTTCATTTTCAGGAAATTGTGCAGTATTTTTAACTTAATATTTGATATTCAAAAATCATGTGGGATGCAAACTTTTCCCCACACTGATATAGAACAGAATTACGGTAATATCTGAAACAGGAAGTTTCAATAAATTTAAATGTTTTAGATACACTTTATGGTTAAAAGGTACTGTATGTGAGCAGCTGAAATGTTGGTCTTCCCCAAACTGCAAGTCTGAAGCACACAGTTGTTTTGCAATGAATTTCTTTATATGCTTTATAAGCTTTTAAATTTCCCTTCATTGGAGCAAGAATAAAAAAACAAAAATGTGTCTCATCATGTCAATGCCCCTGCGCACAAAGCGAGACAAGTTTTGCCAAACAGATATTCACATGTGCAGCATTTTAGCTGCTGTAAGCTTTTTTCAGCTTTAACTTTATCTCCTTCCTCTGTAGCAGAAGTGTGATTACTACACCTAGCATATGTACGATTACTACACACTCGTTTCCTTTTACTAACGAAAGCATGGAAAAACTGTTTAATCAGAAATCAGCTAAAGCGAGTGTAAGAACAGTTGGTGACTTCCTCGAATACGCATTTCAAAATACACAACTGTGTAACACAGCTGTAAAAAGGTCAGTGCTAGCAGTTAAATGTGAGATGTGTGGTCAGGTTTTTTATACCAGAAGTCCCCACAGGGATAGGAATATCTGACAGCTTTGACATTTGGTAGATCCCCACAAGGACAAACTCTTTCAAACATTGCAGCTTTCTTTCTTTCTTTCTTTCTTTCTTTCTTTCTTTCTTTCTTTCTTTCTTTCCTATTTATATATTTACCTTCTTTTTTCCTTCTTACGTAATTACTTAGTTATTTATTTATTTGTTTGCTTGTTTATTTATTTATTTATTTACCAACTTGCTTTTTTCTTACTTATTTATTTGTTTGTTTGCTTATTTATTTATTTATTTATTTATTTATTTATTTATTTATTTATTTATTTATTTCATATTTATATATTTACCTACTTTCTTTCTTTTGTATTTATTTATTTATTTGCTTGCTTGTTTATTCATTTGTTTATTTACCTACTTTCTTATTAATTAATTAATTTCCTATTTATATATTTAGTGGTTAGTTTAGTGTTTAGCGACTTAGTGGTTAGTACGTTCGCCTCACACCTCCAGTGTCCTGGGTTTGAGTCTCGCTCCTGCTCACTGTGTGTGTGGAGTTTGCATGTTCTCCCCGTGCTTGGTGGGTTCCCTCCAGGTGCTCTGGTTTCCTCCCACAGTCCAAAGACATGCTACTAGGCTGACTGGAGTCTCTAAATTGCCCGTAGTGTGTGATTGCATGAGTGAATGAGTGTGTGTGTGTGTGTGTGCGCCCTGTGATGGGTTGGCACTCTGTCCAGGGTTTATCCTGCCTTGATGCCCAGTGACACCTGAGAGGCACAGTGACCCGAGGATAGATCAGATAAGTGGTACAATGAAATGAAATTTTTTTTTTTACATTTATAAAAAATACTTACTTAGTTATTTATTTATTTGTTTGCTTGTTTATTTATTTGTTTATTTACCTACTTTCTTATTTAATTATTTATTTATTTACCTACTTTCTTTCTTTCTTTCTTTCTTATTTATTGGTTTGTTTGCTTGTTTATTTATTAGTTTATTTACCTACTTTCTTATTTATTTATTTATTTATTTATTTATTTATTTATTTATTTATTTATTTATTTATTTATTTACCTGCTTTCCTTCTTTCTTTCTTTCTTTCTTTCTTTCTTTCTTTCTTTCTTTCTTTCTTTCTTTCTTATTTATTTGTTTGTTTGCTTATTTATTAGTTTATTTACCTAATTTCTTATTTATTTATTTATTTATTTACCTACTTTCTTTCTTTCTTTCTTTCTTTCTTTCTTTCTTTCTTTCTTTCTTTCTTTCTTACGTACTTATTTATTTGTTTGTTTGTTTGCTTGTTTGTTTATTTACATACTATCTTATTTATTTATTTATTCATTTATTTATTTACCTTCTTTCTTTCTTTCTTTCTTTCTTACATACTTATTTATTTATTTATTTGTTTGTTTGTTTATTTGTTTGTTTGTTTACATACTATCTTATTTATTTATTTATTTATTACATTGTTTCGGGTGGGTGAAGGAAAGAAAATCAAGAGAGGAATAAGGTTCAGTAACTAATTTTGTATGTTATACATTGTTCTGTTCTTCCTGCAATAAACAAAATGCAGCTTTATAAAAAAAAGAAAAAAAAAAGAAAAAAAAAAGAAAAACTAAAAGATTAGCTGCATTATTCAGCCCTGGATAATAAAACAAAGGCGTGTATGTGTGTATGGCCTGATCCTGCAGTTTATTCAAATGCAAAATCACACACACAACAGCCATGCTTGTTACAAAGAGCCTGTGCATTATTGACCGGTGTGCTGACTGATGGACAGTGTTGCAGAGCAGATTTGGTTTAACACACAGTCACATGCTCCATGCTTTATCTCTCAGGGCTTTTCCACTGAACTGGAAAATGTTCCAAAACATGTACCTAATGAAAGTAATACATGCCTGAGGTCTATCAGGGCTGAGGAAGATTACAAAAGAGAGAGAGATAGAGATAGTAGTACACTGTGTTCCTAAAAAACGCTATGATCCTAAAGTTTCCGCTTGTTTATCAGAGCTAGACAACTAAAGGACATGAATGGCAATTAGATATACGACATCCATTATTATCCTCATGATAACCCACTTTCTGACCGTATGAGCTTATATTTTCCACTGACTACTGCTCGTTTTTCCCCTCTGTGTGTGTGCGAGAGTGTGAGTGTGTGTGTGTGTATTTTCCACACCATGGAGGAAAAGGAAGAGAGGAAACCTATGTTTTTTTCCTTGATAACTGTCCAGCCTCTGGCCATGGAATTTTCTCCAGCTATTAAGGATGTGTGTGTGTGTGTGTGTGTGGACAGTTATGCATATCTTTTGTACCTGATAAAGGTCCATCCTCTGTCTCTATACAATCTGTGCAGTCTGACTGCTCTTCCTGGAGAGGACACTCCTGTTCCTGGCAAGGAAATAACACAATATGTCAATCTGTCACATGTTACACACACACACACACACACAGTGGTTTAAACAGTACAGCCAACAATTAGACTACATATTATTGAAAGATCTCTGAGTAGATATGAGAGGATCAAACAGTAAAGTGATCCATTTGAACAAATGAACACACACTAGCGCTCCAACTGACATCCAATTCACTGCTGTAAAAATCATTGAGCCAAGCAATGGCTCCTTTGAGACAGAGATGTTGGAGCTAAGTGGAATGAGGGATAACACTTTCATTCTTTGAAAAGTGTAGTATTTTACCAGAATCACAAATAAGACAAGAATAATAACATGCCTCGAAGTGTGGAAGACCATGGTCCAAAGGGATGCCTGTGGAAAGAGAAATGAAGATGGAAGGGATTCCCTTCCAAACCTAGGTTTTCCGTTTGCTAAAAAAGAAAAAAAAAAGAAAAGAAAAAAAGGATCACAAATAAAAAGAAAGGCTGGAATATCCTCCCTATCCCATTCTGTGAAACATCAGCGGAAAACATTATTTTAGCACGCTAAATTCTTTCTCTATATTTGGAGACCCAAATGATAGTCTTTAAATTCAAGCAGTGTTAAAAGAAGAGCAATATTAGTCTCGTGTAGTCTTCTTTTTTCCAAGCAGTCTCACACCCTAGTGGCGATTATAGCCTTTTACACCAGCATGTGCTCTTAGACATCATTTACTACGACTTTCATCCAAGTTTTGTAAAAATATATCCATCCATTGGACCACAAATATGATATGTCCACTAATATATTCACTGGGCCACAAAATGTCTTGTTTTATTAGAAGGTTGGGGCTGTAGTCAGGGTCTGATCTAATAGGCATATAAGAGGAATGTATGAATAGTACATATATAGTAGCCATCTTTTCTAATCCGCTTTGATGGACACATTATACATATACATTATACACACAGTATATCATTTTTCATTCCATTGTCTGTACCGCTTATCCGATCTATCCTCGGGTCACGGGGAGCCTGTGCCTCTCTCAGGCGTCATCGGGCATCAAGGCAGGATACACCCTGGACGGAGTGCCAACCCATCGCAGGGCACACACAAACACACACACACATTCACTCACTATGGGCAATTTAGAAACTCCAATCAGCCTAGACGCATCTCTTTGGACTGTGGGAGGAAACTGGAGCCCCCGGAGGAAACCCACCAATCACGGGGAGAACATGCAAACTCCACACACACAGTGAGCGGGACTCAAACCCAGCACGCTGGAGGTGTGAGGCGAATGTGCTGTATTTACAAAAGCAGTACACATCAATGTATTTCAAACTTATGCTAATGCTGCATTAAATCTACTGTAGAGAACAGAGAAGTTTTCTTTGCACCACAGATTTCGGGAACAGAAACGTCAAACCTAAAACTGTCGGCTAACAGGTTTAGTCTTAGGTACCCAAGTCAGTTTTCTAGGTTGCATCATAGATAAGGTTTTAATAGCATTTAGACCATTACCTTGAAACACAAGCGTTTGCTGTTAAACCTGGGAAAGAAAAAAAAATCTGGGATAGAATATATGGACTGAAGAAGGAAATAGGAGTCTAGTACATTGGCAATGCACTGCTGCATGATTAATCCTGATTATAAAGATCACATTAATTAATCATGGCAAATTTGATTTAAGAAAATGGCTTCCAACCTTTTTATTCATCTGTTCATCAGCAATAAAATAGCACATGATGAGTACATTTTATTATTTTGTATTTTTTTTTCTTCTATGCTAGTTACTCATGCTCACATATGAATGCTAAATTGGTGCAAGACCACCATTTAACCAAACCGCGCTAGATAATGAGGCCCTAGAAATCATGGCTTAGTTAAATATAACCTGAACAAAGCAACTTCAGTTTCAGGGTTCAGCAATGATTAAAATAAGATGAAACCAGAAATGTGTGGTGATATAAAACACTCGGTTTAGGTGACTAGGAATACTGCAGTATTATTTACTTTAGCATGCCAGACTCTTACCTGTGGTGATCTGATGATGGACGGTCGTGGTATATGTGTGTACTTCGTATTCTGAACTGGACTCTCCTCTTGAGGTGTTTCTTCCTCTGGGAACCCCTCTGAAATGGGGGAGGAGTGCAGGATCGGTGCTGGCTCTTTGGCCCGGGTTCCATTGGTTTTGGTGTGTTGTGAGCTAACTGCAGGCTGGTGCTGGGGTTCTGTGAGATCGGCTGCCTGAGGCTGGGTGAGAATGACAGGGCTGGTGCTGGCATTTGGCTGAATTCTGCTGGGTTCAGAGCCCAGATGTGGAGCAGGCTCTGGTGAAACATCTGCAGGAGCTCCGAAACAGTACTGGAGTGAGGAGCAGGGGAGGCCGTGCATCACAGCACCGGATTACAGCTTGTCTAGAATGTAAAGATGCCAACAATTAAATCCATGTGTTTTCTAAAAAGAGGGATGAAGGCTGGAGAATAGATCAATTCCAGACAGAGCTTGCTAATGAATTCAGCTCATACTTTAAGATCCACGGGTGTAAGATCCTGATGCTGATAAGAAGAATTCCAAAAGCCTGAGGTCTTACGATCCTTTTGCTTTATTTGATTTCTTAAAGATCCAACTCCGGTATGACTCCTGGTTGGGTTTCACACTGCGACGCCTCTCCGTCACTGGTAACAGACCTCATCTGCATGTCTGGTAAAGATTTTAAACAAGAAACAAACAGCATCCACCGCCTCTAAACTGCTCAAACTGCCTTGCTACTCTTCATCTCTAGCATCTTCCTTCCAATGCTGCTGTCTGAGAGCTGGATGGGAAGCAGCTCGAGAGTGATCTGAGTATGGGAGCATCTGGTTACATGGACAGGTAGTCCCCCTGCCAAGACCGGGCTGCATTGTCCCTGGGTTGGTGCAGCTCAATGACTGTGGGGTTGGTGAGGCGTCAGGTTTCTGGGCCACAGTAAGTGATAGCCCCCTGTGTAAAGTCTAGCCATGCCAGGTAGGAAGATAGTGGCAGGGTCTTATCAGAGTCATTGTGTGGCAAACTATAAAGACAAAAGCGCTAAACTGAAATATAAAACAGGGTCAAGTGATCTTGAGTTACTGAGAGTGAAATATTCATGCATGTAGATAGTGAGAGTGTTAATAGTGTCCTGCTGATTCAACGCAGCTCCTGCTTACTTTATATGCTAAGAGATAATAGGCTGTATCAGTACAGCGAGATGGGAATTTTATAGAGCATGGAGTTACACCAACATCTTCACTGCTTGCAGGTCTTAAATATGCTTGTTTATAACCCTAACAATCACAGATCAGGACATTTATTTCAGATGTTTTATCAAGCTAAATGTTAGTATTTATTCATCACTACACAATGTACAAATTAGACAGTAGAGAGCTAATGAAACATTGATGAACTCTTTTGTCTGACGATGTAAACAGGACTACGGTTTCCACTCAAGCGAGAATGCATGGACTCACCGTATGTGCACAATGGAAACGTGAGCTGCGAGTTGTGAATCTACTCTACTGGATCATGGATGTGAAGAGCACTCTCATGTGGAACATGTATTAGTAAATGGAGCAACATTAATTAGCTTATTGCTAGCCGGGTTTAAAATATCTAAACAGCTAGACTTCCTTAGCTACATTACATACTACTAAAAAAACGTTATCTACACTGAAGCACTACAATTTTGTGCAGCAACACATAACAATATGTTTTATGCTGTAATACAGGGTGGGGCATAAAGATCTCCCACATTTGGAGTGGGCGCCGTATGGGCTATAGTGGCAGAAGAGAGGCAGGACAGGTTTCATTCGGTAGGCTAGGCTCTACCATTTTCATTTTCTTCATCAATTATTATAACAATTTTTCTTTCTCAACGAACGACCGCTTCACTCTCCTCGTGTAACTGTTTAGTGTGCAGTTGCCGACTTTGGTGTCATCAGCCTGTACTTTTTTGAAGAAGGTGATGAAACAGTAACTGTTACCTCTGGCCGGTATATTGAAATGTTGGAGAACTTTCTGCACCCTAAACTGGACGACTTGGATACAGAACATGTATGATTTCAACAGGACGGGGCCCTTGTGACTTTTTCCTTTGGGGATACCTAAAGGAAAAGGTCTTCCGACATCGTCCTCGAAATCTTGAGGATTTGAAGGAAAGGATCCGAGAGGAAATCGACACAATATCACCCGAGATGACACGGAGAGTCATGGAGAACTTCCGGGAACGACTCCATCAATGTATTGCCAGCAACGGCCGCCATTTGTCTGATAGAATTTTTAAAACCCATTAAAACAAAACTGTTTTTTGTGTACTTTTCAAAAATATAATCACTTTTTTCTGGACAGTTGTGTTCTTTTTTTTATATTCATTCAAAATGTGGGAGATCTTTATGCCCCACCCTGTAGAAAGTTTGTTTTATGCTATTTGCAACCCATAGTAAAATATTCTACAGTGAACAATACTTAACAAAAAGAAAAACAGCAATCGGTTCCAGTTATGAAAAAATAAACAGATCCTGAAAGAGCTCCATGTAGTTCTCTGGATTCTGTTTGCCTATGAAATCTGTTTAGCTTGTTTACATTGACAGGAATGTTTATGGAATTAAACAGGCAAAAGTTTGCTTATTTCATATTGGCTCATGCTAGCTATTAGATTGGGTCACTTTATGTTATCTATTTTGATAGCTCACTGCTTCCTGCAGTGGGGCACATTATCTCAGCACATTTGCACAGCAGCTCCGGAGCTAGAGGTTCTAATCATGACTCCGCCCTGTGTGTGTGTGAAGTTTTAATGTTGTCCCTATGCTACTGGGTTCTCCTGTTTCCTTCCCCAGTCCAAGTTTTAGGCTGATTGGTATTTCTAAATTGTCCATAGTGTGTGTTTGTGTGTGATTGTACCCTGTGATGAGTTGATACCCTCCATTACCTTGTGCCCTGATTCCCCTCGGGGTAGACATATAGGATAGACCCTGTGATCTTGGTAGGTAGTTATGGAGGTAGTAATGCAGTGAAATATGCTCTCTCTCTCTCTCTCTCTCTCTGTGTGAATGGGTATATGAGTGTGTGTGTGTGTGTGTGTGTGTGTGATTCTGCCCTGTGATTGGTTGGAACTCGGTCCATGGTTCTTTCTATCAGAACCAGCATTAACTTCTTCAGCAATTTGAGCAACAGTAGCTCATCTGTTGGCTCGGATCACATTGGCCAGCCTTCACTCCCCACATGAATCAATGAGCCTTGGCCGCCCATGACCCTGTCACCGGTTCACCACTGTTCTTCCTTGGACCACTTTTGATAGATACTGACCACTGCAGACCGGGAACACCCCACAAGAGCTGCAGTTTTGGAGATGCCCTGATCCAGTCCTCTAGCCATCACAATTTGGCCCTTGTCAAACTCGCTCAAATCCTTACGCTTGTCCATTTTTCCTGATTCTAACACATCAACTTTGAGGACAAAATGTCCACTAATATACCCCACCCAGTAACAGGTGTCATGATGAGGAGATAATCAGTGTTATTCACGTCACCTGTCAGTGCTCATAATTGAATATTCTCATAAAGGAATATTTTGCCAATTCAGCACCTATGGGAGTTATGAATCTGACAGAGCTTACCACCATCACCAACACACCACTAACCAAATATCTTCTGAAAGTACAGTACAGCTCCAGAGAATTGTACAATCGAGCAACGGTGCACTGAAGCTGTTACAGAGGCCCAACGTTCCTGTTCATTTGCTACTATGTGTACTGCTTATGTTTATCTCATTTATAGAACTGAGCAGTTGAGGGTTAAGGGCTTTACTCAACCACTTCCCAGTACATACCTCACACTAAGAATGAAATATTTTGACAAACAAACAAAAAGGTTTTGTAAAACAAACTAAGGAAATGGTGTGAGAGCGGTTAAAAAGTAACTTGTTACTGGAAAAGGATGAAATATTAAGCTAGTTACTAACAAACACCGCTTTCGGTCAAGCTACTCTAATAAACCACTCAAATCAAGGCATTCAAATGAATGAAATTGAATTTTATTTAAATAAGCAAACTTAATTACAGATAAAGGGAATTCCATTGAAACAAACAAAAATACAAGGCAGAAAACCAACAAATAAAACAATTCAGAAACTTTTTTTTTTTTTCCAGAAACGGACCAGTCAAAACAGTACTTAGGTTTCGCCACTGGAACACAGGATTTGTACAATTTTCATTGTTTTTAAATTTTCTTAAAAAAAAAAACAAAACAAACAAACAAACTAAAAAAAAAAACATTTCCAAGCACAAAACAGCTCCAAAAAAGAGGTGATGGTTAGTACCACAGACTGAACTGACCTCCAACTCAACACTGCTGAATACGGTACTCAGCTAATACACGGGTTTCAAACACAACAGAAGGTGAATCGTACAGTCAGTTTATCAGTGACAGCATGATGGCGGAAAAAAATATCTGAATAATAAATACACTGTAGTGGAATATACTGCTAGTTTCTGCAAAACAACTTCAATGGAAGGTTGTTTCAAGCACTGCATCAGTCGGAATCAGTAACACTAATCGGAAAATCAGTGTGAAAATACTTCGGACCTCGAAAATGTTGGAATCCATACTACTGACAGGACGTGTCTGTCTTATTTGATGAAAGACTATATCAGCTACTAATAAAGCACTAAGTGAAAACTGCGCGTTAACACTGTAAACATCAGAGCACAAAAAAAACCAAAAGAATTGTAAATGTTATAGTGTGTATTGTTCCTCAAGTCAAAATAAAGAAGCTCTTCACTACAGTACTGTATTATATGGATTTTGTCCTCTTACAGGTGCTGCAACATACAGTATATCACAAAGTGACATACAAAAAACCCTGTAGCTCTGTTATGCTTTTCGGGGGCATTTATTTTTGGGTCACCTTTGAAGAAAGAGTTCTACATGATCATCTAGTGGGAGTGGTCTCTTCCAGGATGACTCCGCCCTCATTTACTGAACAGATTGATGAGGATGAAAATGATGCAAATCATATCTTATGGCCATTCAAGCCAGTTCAACACTTATGGGAGTTATGTATCTGACAGCGCTCACTACCATCACCAAAATACACCCATCAGGCATAACATTATGACCACCTGCCTAATATTGTGTTGCTGCCAAAATAGCCCTGACCCGTCACGCACTGTGTATTCTAACACCTTTCTATCAAAACCAGCATTCAGTAATTTGATCAACAGTAGCTCGTCTGTTCGATCGGATCACACAGACCAGCCTTCACTCCCCACGTGCATCAGTGAGCCTTGGCCGCCCATGACCCAGTCGCCAGTTCACCACTGTTCCTTCCTTGGACCAATTTTGATAGATACTGACCACTGCAGACCGGAAACACCCCAGAATATATACATAACATTATGACCACCTGCCTAATATTGTGTTGGTCCCCCTTTTGTTGCCAAAACAGCCCTGACCCGTCATGCACTGTGTATTCTGACACCTTTCTATCAGAACCAGCAATAACTTCTTCAGCAGTTTGAGCAACAGTAGCTCATCTGTTGGATCGGATCACACGGGCCAGCCTTCACTCCCCACGTGGATCAATGAGCCTTGGCCACCAATGACCATGTCGCTAGTTCACCACTGTTCCTTCATTGGACCACTTTTGATAGAGAGAGTGTTCCTGCAGACTGGGAACACCCCACAAGAGCTGCAGTTTTGGAGATGCTCTGATCCAGTCCTCTAGCCATCACAATTTGGCCCTTCGTCAAACTCGCTCAAATCCTTACACTTGTCCATTTTTCCTGCTTCTAACACATCAACTTTGAGGACAAAATGTTCACTTGCTGCCTAATATATCCCACCCACTAACAGGTGCCATGATGAGGAGATCATCAGTCTTATTCACTTCACCTATCAGTGCTCATAATGTTATGCCTGATCGGTGTATATTCTGAAAGATCTCACCAGTACAGCCCCAGAGACTTCAATCAAGTGACAATGCACTGATGCTGTAACAGAGGCCTGTGTGGCCCAACGTTCCCGTTCATTTGTTACTATGTGTAGATTTTTACCGCTTATCATTTGAGCAAAACAGTTTTTAAAACAAGCAAAAATCAACAATCTGTCACAGAAGGCTACAAAATGTATGAACTGAACTGAACCCAGTTCAGTTCAGTGATTTTAGCTGCTTGTCATGACCACAGTTCTTCTTTGCAACCTGTATCAGGCCTCGTGGTGATTACGGATCACAATTCTGACGTATTTATGCTGCAGAATGATGACTTATTACGCAGATAAACGCTGGACATAAATTCTCGCCATCATGCCTGTAATGTTTTGCAAACTTGACAGGATATTAGTAGGACTATGGTAGTGAAAATGGAAATATGAGACGATGCATGGTAGAAACTTTACGTGAAATAAAAGCTGTACAGGAAAGGAACAACAGACCTTATACTCTGCAAAAACTGACTATCTAGAGAATATTATAGCTGCGCAGTCCCGCCAGGATTTCACGTAGTGATTTTGCTGTGACTTTTTTTGCAATATTTGTGAAAATAATTGCACGTTTTTTGGTGCAGGGAAAATACATGATAAAAGTGCAAGCAGAGGATTCTCCTTTTAAACTCCTACCAGTAAAAAGAGATATGTAATTACTTTCTATGATCGGCGTATTCATGTTTGACGCATGTGAATCCGTGTTGTGATGACGTCACACGGCAGGTCTCAGCACGGATCTGCAGATAATCTGTAGCAAATTTAGGAAAAATCGCAAGCTCCTTTTGAATATTGTGGAATTTACTGGATTTTGTTTGGCAAAATTCACAAAATCCTGAAGGGACTGTTTTGTGGGGTTTGTAGTTACACAACTGAAACATTCAGAAGTCCATGCATATATGCTGAGATTTTCGAACGGGTAAGGGAACTCTTTTTCTTTACAGCGGAAGGCAATGTGTGGTTTATGGGCAGAAAACAAAGCTGAATTTAAAACAACAACGATAACAACAAAAGAACAGTAGCACCACAGCAGGATGGAGAAAAGCAAAAGCTTATTAGAAGAAAAAGAAAAAAAACCTATTACTACTGTTACTACAAATCTAGAAAAAAATAGTGCACAGTAAAGCAACAGCTGCTGGTAAAAACTAACAAAGAGCAAACCATATGCTTTTCAGTGAGGAAAATCCACTCAATCAAATGCTTTGTGAAAGACTGTGAAAGATTATTTGCATTGTAATGCGAAGGTAGTGAGAAAACAAACGACAACACAGTACTCTATCAGTTCTGAGAGCAGAAGTCTTAAGGAATGTGTGGTGGTGAGGTTTCGGCTGTCGTCTTCCCAGTCATCGCAAAAACAGTACAATAGTTAATTGCTACCACGAATACTGGGTTGCCATGACACCTCAGTTAAGTAAGGTAAACGCTTTCAGTGTAATAACCAATTAAACCATTACAAGAAGAAGAAGAAGAAAAAAAAAAAGGTACCAGTACTGAATCAAAGACAGTGTTGTTTAACAATCGCTATACAGTGCATGTTTGTTCATCTGTGCTAAAAAGGGGGTCAGGTTGGGGATATTAAAGGGTCTAAGTGATGGCCTTTTCACTCAGATATAATGCTTAGCACTGACATCAGGTAAAGCTTTGGCTGCCAGTGAAGTAGTCATGTCAGAGTCAAGTTCCTCTTTTTCTAGCACACTTCTTCTTTGGGCTTCCTACTCAAAAACCACTTCCATAGGAAGTACAGTGCAGTATTGCTGGCCGAGTGTCAGGAGGAAGCAGGTCTCAGCTGTGGTAGCCTGCGGGGGCTGCTTGGTTCTGGGAAAGGCGCATCAACTCCTCGCGGATGGCTTTGATGAGCGAGGCGGAGGAATGGCTGGGAGGAATGGACTCCTCGGGAGGAGCAGACGGAGAGAAACCCAGGCCCATTGAGTCCAGGTGGGCAGGGGGGGCGGACGGCTCTCTCATTCCGCTCCTGGGGGTCTGGAACACAGAGACCAGGGGGTAGTCGAAAGAGTTGAGAACCTGGACAATGGACGTAATGAGACAGCAAGGAAAGGGGGGGGAGGAAAAAGTCAGCAGGAGAGCAGATTTCCAGGGAGAATAAGAAAGTAGGGCGAGCAAAAAGACGTACAGAAAGTGAATATAGTATGGAAAGGTCACACTTACAGGATCTCTGTTCACAGGTCTGAAGTCCTCTTCATGATAAGGCCCCCAGTTTAAGGCACCAGGTTGCCTGCCCTCGTTCACACGGCCTGACAAACCCACCTGTGTCATGTGGTGTAGCTGCGCACCTACACACACACACACACACACACACATTTGTACAATTATGGCAAAATAATTGTAAAGACATTCATACTATTTTCAGATTCTCACACCTGACTGGCCACAAGGTGCATGATTCAAGATCATGAATCCTGAAACAAGTGCTAATAAAATGATAATGAAGTGTTTAAATTGTGATCAGAGACTTGCCATAGAGGCCCTTTTCTCCATTATCATTATCTATAAGAACAACAGATTACTAACAACAGAAATAACTTATTACATAGGGTTCATACATTCTACTTCCAAACCCTACTTCCTATGAGTAGCATGTACCTGCTGTGCCCCCTACTGGCCGAGGCCTGGCAGATGAAGGCGGTTCCTCCATATAGCCCCCTCTGCTGTTGTAGAGCCCCTCCGTCTGCAGCTGCTCTCCACCAACTCCTTCTCCTTGAGGGTAACCACATCCCATACCCGGCCTGCAACGGTCACAAGTCAGCATCAGACACGCCACTCAATTTTGGCACACAGGAATCCGTTCAGAAAGGTCAATGTGGTATGTTATATTATCACTACTGAGCTCTGTAAAGTTGTGGAGTGGAGTTTACCAAATCCTGGGGTAAAAAAATATATGACTTGCTATAATAGAATTTTAACACTGATTTCTGATGTGTCGTGAAAAGTGTAAGTAGCACTACGAGAGACTTGACTGTGGAAAGAACCATCTTCTAAATCAAGCAGTTAATGAAATCCCAAATCAAACCAAAATGCTTTTATCTGTAGGAAGTTCATTTCACAAATGAGGTGCTCATAAAATAATAATGTTTGATCCTAGAGCTCCACAGCCAGAACTAAATAAATGATCCACACAATCAACACATATTCCTTTGTATGGCAACTTTCCATTTCGACATAAAATATACACACACAGATACCCACACAGTGTGTAATGTTCTAGCTCACCTGTGCATTAAGCCTTGTACTGTCGTAGGTGACAGGCCCAAATCAGAATATCTCTGAAAATGAAGACACATTTACACAATTAGACATTTTAAATACGCCCATTTGATTGGTTTCCTCATTGCGAAATAACATATTTCAAGAGAAAAAGGTCAACAGGAAGTGGACTTGGCTGCTCTACCTCAAATTTCTGCCATTTTCCCTACCCACTGGCTAGACTAATCGACTCCTGGTGGGTTTGTGCTCTAGATTAGCGCCAATCTGTTAGGTTTGGAAATACTTTCTGTAAATCATTCCACATGTATGGTGTGAACATTTATAATGATTTTGTTTTTATATTCTAAATAAGGGCCTGTGTGAAGGCCCCTTTCTGATCATGTGACCTCATCTGACTGCAGTTAATCAGCTTTAGTCATTTACACTTGGCTCACACAGAGCTGTTAAAAACTGGATGTAATAAAGATCAAGCATTAACCTAATTCAAATAAAAGCACCGTTAGCACTCCTTCCACTTCGGCGGCCAATTTATTTAGCGCAGTTTCAGATGTTAAATATTTGCTGCATTTAGGAATACTAATCATAAATGCTGCATTTGAGGCAAGGTTGCAGATTGTAATTCCCCACGTCCAACCAGTAAAAGCCACAGAAAACACTCCCTTAATGTGAAATTTCAATTCCACAACTTGCCTTAAGTTCCTTAAGTGACATCAGATGTAAGGTATTCCTTCTCTACTTTTATATTTGTTTCTAACAGTATTGGCTTTAGATCAATTAATATACAGCTACACCGACCAGACACAACATTATGACCACCTGCCTAATATTGTGTTGGTCCTCCTTTTGCTGCCAAAACAGCCCTGACACCTTTCTATCAGAACCAGCATTAACTTCTTCAGCAATCTGAGCAACAGTAGCTCGTCTGTTGGATCGGATCACACGGACCAGCCTTCACTCTCCACGTGCATCGATGAGTCTTGGCCGCCCATGACCCTGTCGCCGGTTCACCACTGTTCCTTCCTTGGACCAGTTTCGGGAACACCCCACAAGAGCTGCAGTTTTGGAGATGTTCTGATCCAGTCGTCTAGCCATCACAATTTGGCCCTTGTCAAACTCGCTCAAATCCTTATGCTTGTCTATTTTTCCTGCTTCTAACACATCAACTTTGAGGACAAAATGTTCACTTGCTGCCTAATATATCCCACCCACTAACAGGTGCCATGATGAGGAGATCATCAGTGTTATTCACTTCACCTCTCAGTGCTCATAATGTTATGCCTGATCGGTGTACAACAATTGGTTAAATCTATTGGACCCTACTAATCATTGTTTTAAGAAGGTAATCAACATTAAAAGTTTTCACTCATATAACTAACGTTAATCTGCTCACTACTTCTTGCTGTTGTTTAATTCTCATCAGAAAACCTTTTTTTGTCGTCCATATCTGTTTGTCGCAGCAAAAAGTGCATCTTACCCCGGAGAAGGGGCTGACCGCAGGGTATGAAGGCCCGCAGGGTCGTGGGCCACGTGATGGAGGGCTGGAAAGAGCTGTATGTTCACTCCTTACACCCATCCCGGGCAGCGTGATGCCTGCATTGGAGGCCTGTGAAGAGGGGGACACTAGGGCAAAAGCATCATCAAGCAGTGAGTGCATTTGCTGCCGGGCCTCCTCTATAGAGGGCTGAGGGGGCAGATAGGGTGGAGGAGCTCCTGAGGGCGACATTGAGCTCAGAAAGACGTCATCAGTTGGGGATGGACTTTGGGCTTCAGGGCCCTGATCAGGATCCGACTGAAAAAAAATTACACGTTAAAAAATGTAAGTCTATTCCAAATGAATGGTTTATATGATCAACATCATTAATCAGTGCTCATACCACATATGCTACATTGTTGACTCCTGGGTATTTCTTGTATGTGCTGTCACTCTCATTAGTGATAAGTCTGTCTCTGTCTGCGTCTGTCAGATCTCCGTTCATCTGCTGCTTCTTTCTCTGCTTGGGAGAACGCTTTTCTCTGCCACTGACACACAGTTACACTGAATGAGTCGGCTTGTATTGAATGGAGTAAACAAATATAAACACACCCTTCCTCTTCCTAACCTTTTCTTGGGCTCAGTGTAAAGGGGGGGCACACGGCTATCCGGGTCCAAGATCTTATCAATCTGCATTTGAGCCTTCTGGTAGATGCGGTCCTGCTCTTTGGCATCCCCCAGGCTGTCCATGAGATCATCCATGGCGGGGAAGTCATAGTGGCCCTTCCTCTTAGCCCTGAGACGGATCTTATTGCGATGGTGTTCGATCTCAGACTTTTGCCTCAGAGCAACCTGAATCTGTGTATGGAAGAAAGCCAGGAAACAGGAGTGGGAAAGAGAGAGAGAGAGAGAGAGAGAGAGAGAGAGCTATAACTGTTTACAATTCTGGCAAAGTTTCCTGTTGTGTAATGTTATGAGTTTTACTAGGCAAATCAATTCTGCCATACAGAAGAGGGGTAGCTTGGCAGAAGAAAAATATAATTTACAAAATGTTTCCCTCAGCACATAAACATACAGCACAGCCCTATACTCATATACTTTTTTTTTTTTAAATTATATATATAATTTGGTTTTATTAAAAGTTAAAGATATATATAAAAATTCACATTTCTGGTGCCACCTTCAGACATGCAATTCCGACTTTTATTCATTTGATTGATTTATGGAAATTACTTTCTTAAAATTGATCCAAGAACATTTACATTTCTGCCATTTGGCAGACACCCTTATCCAGAGCAACTTACAATTTATCTCATTTTAATACAACCGAGGGTTAAGGACCTTGCTCAGGGGCACAGCAGGGGCAGCTTTCTGGACCTGGGATTTGAACTCACAACCTTCTGACCAGTAGTCCAACACTTTAACCACTAAAGCTACCACATCTACTGTTAAAGAAAGTTACAGTGTTCAGTGTTAAGTTATTCACCTCCTTGTTCATCTTGGCGTTGTCACCAGCCTTGGTGTCGACCGCAGGGCAGGGTAAGGGCAGAGCAGGCATGGGCTGCATGGCAATCAGCTGGATCTTGCTGGAGAAGCGCTTGTTGGCGCCGTCTGTCGAGCGGGACATCCGGTCCACGTGCTCAAAAATGGAGGCTGATGATACCTGCTCATCTGCACCATTCAGTGGAGGAGGACCTACAGACAGCAAAGCATTATCATAATACTGTTACACAGTTTACATTGTGTGCACACTGATTTCCCATTTCTCCATCATTTCTGTGATTCAGAAATACCGCTCTCACACGTATTACACTATAAACCATTTTGTCTCATATCTTTCCTGTCCAGCAGGGGGCAGTGTTTGCTGTCACTTCATGCACACTAACTTTCATTCATAGTAAAACATTTACTACCCCAGTAAATAGGTTGAGGGGTTGATTCCTAAAGATGAATGATCATTTTGGAGACAGAGATATCAGTTTGCAGGGTTCATCATCTATAATCACACTATAAGGAATAAATAAGGTTTCTAGTTCTATAACTGCAATTGCATGCTTACACAGGATTTCAGAAAAGATCAGTCTTGTGAAATAGAACAGATCATTAAAAAGCCAGGCAAAAGATGAAGGGGAAGATCACACAGGTCTACTTAAACTCCACTAGCTCTACATAATAGACCAGAGATTCTCTTACCAATCTTATTTCTCCCTGAGAGCCACAACAAATAAAAGAGTGAAAACGTAAGATACAAAGGAGACCCCTTTTGTGAATATTAAGAAGAAGAAATGAATAAACAACAAGCTTTCATTACATTTCCTGATAGAGATTCGGAGGTGTGTACGAGTGACTACAAGTGTAATACATGTTAAGGCTGATTTGGTCAGATTTCAGGCATTAGCAGAGGCAGGAGATCAGCTCATTCCTCAACACTGAGCCTGGATTAACTAGCACTGGCTGACTGGAAAAGGAGGGGAAAGGGGGGGGTGTGACATGAGATGGTTCAAGCAAGAACTCATGAGAGATTAACATCTTCCCCCTTTTAAGCATTCTTTAAACAACACAGACCAAAGAAAAGAAAGACCTATTTCCCACAATGTCACTTCAATCGCATGTCTGACTATATTTCTTTTTAAAGCTCTCTTTTCTCTTTCCTCCCTTTGTGTCATCACACAGCCACACATCATCTCATTTCACCACATATGTATATATATATATAATCATGACTCATTTATAGCACTACAACATGGAACAGTTATCTTGCCGTTTAATCCATTAGGGGCCATCTTACGAGGTTGCTTTGGATCACTGGACAGTCCTGTCTGTCTCGGGTTCGCCTTCGGTGATTCCCTCTCACTGAATGGCTCGCTTCCCAGAGAATCGCCATCGGAAGGCGAGATCCTTATAAAACATAACCCACAGCAAGGAATTCATTTATAGTCAGAGCACGGGCAGAATAACCTTTAATAGAGATTCATAATGGCTTCAAAATGTGAACTGAGAATAATCTTAATTTATATGCTCCAAGACTAAAGTGGCTGCTAGGCCTGACGTGATCAGTGAATTCTGCCAAATGATTAATTGGAAAACATGTAATTGTGATGAATAATTTCATTAGATTTTATGCCAAATGCATTACATAGGCGTAACAATTTTGACATTCATAAACATTGATCATCATAGATCAAGTTTTACATTTACACTGTCAAATAATAATAATAATAATAATAATAATAATAATAATAATAATAATAATAATAATGATGATTTATAAATATGCACATACAAATAAAAATACGTTACTGGACACTATATAACTATAAAAATAAAAGAAAAAAAATTATGACTTAAATAAATAAATAAATAAATAAGGATTCTTCTGTACTAATGTCCTATGTCTTACTCATTAACGCTAACGCTTATATTATTGTGTTTGATCAGAACACTACAAATACACTTTAATGGTGCAGACAATTGGTCCAGAAAATAACTATATATTTATTTACACTGAAACATGATTGTTGATTTTAACAATTAATTTAAAATGTGATTAAATAATGATAATGTAGTAATTGTGACAGACCAAGTAGCTGCACTGACTAACAAAATAACTAGGAAAATTTTCTAATTTAGTGAAAAAAATGATTCCAAATTCACATTATGAAAAGGAAACGCTGCTTCATCATTAAAACATTCCTTTGCTCACACAATAAAAAAGTACTGCATTAATCACTGCTCTAATTGTGTCAGCTCGCATCTTCATCCTACTAAAAGATTGACGTACAGCACAATGTAGACTCGAAGATTTAAAAGGAGGTGTGTGAAGATATTGATATATTTCTGATAGTGCGCCATCAGTTACGATATTACTGAGTTACACAGGTCATCTTTTAGGACTGTCTGGTCAACTTGGAAGCTTAGGATTCAATAAATTACAATTTGCAACAACATCATAGAAAAATACATCAAATAAAATATAGTAAAGTGTCAGTGTTGTGTATTAATTTAGCCAAATGGTTCCAGTCTGAGAATTTTGATTTCGTTCTACTTCTGGCACATGGATGTGAATAAGGTTTGTCAGATATCTGTGATTTGCGATGTCAGATGATCTGTGCGGTAAGTGAACAGGCCTAGTCCCTTGCCTCATGCCATTACTCTGATGCATGAGCTATTGATCTGTGGGTAACATAGAAAACGCTTTTAAAAAGACTTTCATTGATTTACGGAAACCTCATTATTGATGGGAGCTCTTTCTTAAATTTGATGAACACGTGTTATTTTAATCTGACTATGGTCCCTGATGAAGAAGTTCATTTAAAAGGATGTATGTGATTGTCCTATAGACCACGCTGTCTAACTACGGCATGTCTGATTCCTCATTCTGGATGCTAAAACGGAGTTGCTTACTGTCCCCTCCTGTGCTGGCTGTTACGAGAGGCCTTGGTTGAGGAGCCTTTGGATTTGGGCGTGGAGGCTTCGGTGTTCTCGTTGCCGCTCGGGTCTTTAGCTGGCGCTGGTGCCGGTAACGGTTCCTGGATCACTCTGAGGTCATCCTTACTGTGCTGGCCCAGGTGTAGCTTGGCAAAGTCGAAGCCCTTAACACTGGGAGTCTGCAGCTGGAGAGA
Organism: Hemibagrus wyckioides; assembly: GCF_019097595.1. Classification (NCBI taxonomy): domain Eukaryota; kingdom Metazoa; phylum Chordata; class Actinopteri; order Siluriformes; family Bagridae; genus Hemibagrus; species Hemibagrus wyckioides. The sequence continues at coordinate 22,054,671 of NC_080713.1, forward strand.
GAGAGAGAGAGAAGGAGGGAGGAATTAATGTGCATGGATGGAAATAACAGATAAGTGCAGAGACGTAAAGGTGGAGTGAAAGAGACTGCGGGGCCTGAGAGAGAAAGAAACAAAAGCTTGGAACAAAATCTAGTTAGGATCTGATTTATGGGGTTCCTGATTGCAGAATTACACACTTAAGCTGTGCTTGAATTGCAGAAATGCAGCAGAATTGTAGTGTAAGGAATGAGTACTGGCTGGAGGCAGAGCAGACAGACAGGCAGTAAAGAAGAGAGTGAGCAGGTCTGTCGCCTTGCCTATCTGCAGCTGGATAAAGGACCAGACAAGCACAACAAGCATGGCTCTTAACAATGCAGCTTAATGTCAACAACACGTTATCTCTAGAGACAGACAGACAGACAATACAAAACCCATCCGCAACAAATGGGGAAGACTTATGATTACAAAAGAAAAGCTGCAATTCTTGTTTATATATATATATATATATTATCTAGTATATTAGACGGTGCTAGTTTCAGACAATAAAAGTCCAGCTATCTTTATGAAGATGTGCTAACCTGTTAATCCTCTGGGGATGTGTACAGTTCTCTATTTTGAGTGTAACTAAGGCTGTTTATAAATAGGACCAAGCCTGAATACAATTAAAATGTCTCTTCCCCATGTGTCTAAGAACAGGGACTGAATCTAGGACGTGTAGAATGCTCTAATAAACAGGGATTAACAAAGAAGCATTTATACACATCTGGTGTTCGGAGTAATTTTCCAATTTCTGCTTATCAAATTTATGACAAGGGCTTGCCAGCTACAGGGCATACAGACTGCAACAGCGCCGTGAATTACAGCTCTTGTACCTCGGCTTTTTTCACTCCCTCTTTCAACTTTTCCTTCATCACTTTTTTTGGCACGTCTTCCTTTACCTCTTCCTCCTCCTCTTCTCTTACATTCGCTTGTTTCTTACTGCTTGTGGCAGCAGAGATAGGTTTCTGATTTAAAAAAATTGGGAAAAAACAAGACATGGGTTCAAGTATTTTTGTTTGAACTAGAGAATCAGGATGACTAAAAGGTTCCTACAGGAAGACAAACAACACTGTTATCTACGGGGAAGAAATTCTCTCAACACAAAACTTCTCAGCTACCATCTACCTCCTCCTCCTCCTCCTCTTCTTTCGCATTGTCCTCGTCCTCCTCCTCTTCCTCCTCCTCTTCTTCTTCTTCGTCCTCCTCCTCTTCCTCACTACTCTCTACCACTAATAGCTTTTTACTCTTGACTGGGGTCATTAACCTCTGGAGTGAGGGTATGGATTTCTGTATTGAAGTGGTGGACTGGATGGGGATTGAAAGTGAAAATACGGTGAGGAAGAAATAAAAGGAATGGAGGTCAATGGCTGAGCCATAAGGTAAAGTAGTGGCAATGACAAAGGACACTATATGAACACAATCTGATGTCAACCTTATAACATTAAGTTGGATTCTTTCTAATGAATAAGAGGTGACATAGCTTTTTGACTTGGGATGTCATGTGTATGAAGTGGCAAGAGATATTGGAAAAAGAATATTCGATATAGAAATATTTGAGGAAAGAGCTTCTACAGATGCCCTTGATTAGCTTGTGCTCACAGATGCCCATGATTAGCTAGTGTTACTCTGATCGACGGGGTGGACAGAATACGCCACGCTTTCCAGAGATCACAGCCTAATGTACTCGCTTGGCTCCTAGCCATGGATGTCTTTGGCATGGTTGGGATTCAAACTCCTCTGTTGCACCAGTCAGGAGCTGGACTATTACAATTTCTCACTGTGACTGAATAAAGGATGAAGAGTCCGCTTCCGTAAATGAAGGATGACAACAGTAGCAGTCACTATACACCCATAAGGGTTAAAACTAGGAGTGACCTGTTGCTCACTAATGTAAACATTAGGATGGCAAGCTGGAAGGATGGGATAAAAATCATGACAGTCTGCGTTGTGTGGAACATCATTAAATGTAATAAAGAATATGAACACCGCTGCTGTGCATTTATGAATATATGTTACAGGGTTTATCTGTCAGGAGTGAGAGGAAGAGTGTCATGGCTGTAGGTAAATGACAGACACATGGGGCAGTGGTGGTTCAATGTTTAAGGCTATTGGTTGTCGATCAGAAGGTCTGGAGTTCAAGCCCCAACACTTCCAAGCTGCCACTGATGGTCACTTGAGATAGGCCTTTAACCCTATCAGCTCCAGGGGTGCTGTATCATAGCTGTCCTCGTGCTCTGACCCTAACAAGCTGCGATATGGAAAGAATAGACTGTGCTGTAATGGACATGGAACAGAAATGTATTTGTTTTAAACGGTTCAGTTGCCTAAATACCAGATTATTTTAAATATAGTCCTGGCTCCAATGTTGTTACCAGTCTGGGTTTTAGAAGAACGTAGGACTTCTGAATCGCTACAACAACCACAGAACCAGCTCAAGCAAAGTGTTTTAACTCAGATATGACCTCAGACACCAGGGAAAAACAGGGATTGGGAATCAATATCACATCAAATTGCATTATGGGATTGTTCCACCCATTTGGCATGGTTCGTTTTTTTTTTGTTTGTTTACATGCAATAACCTACTGTGAGAGGTTCAAGAGACGGCTGTTTTATTGTAGGTTTTAGGATTTGTCATGCTTAGTGAATCAAACCAGAAGGGCAACAAACTCCAGACATACTTCAAATAGCATATGTATAAAATTAGTACTTATTGACAGCGTGGATCCATACAAACTCCCAAACAGAGTGGAGTAATGATTCTGGTATTTGGCTTAAGCGCCTATGCTATTGAGCAATTTATTAAAGCTACAGGAAGCCATAAAGTCATAACACAGGGCCCTGATTACTCTCTCCACATCAATATTTGCCCTACTTTGTTATATATATATATATATATATATATATATATATATATATATATGTCTATATTTAATCATCAAATAAGCATATATTACCTTCAAAACTTTGCTTTGTGCTGATGAAACGGGTGCTGATGTGGCAGTTTAAAATACAACAATATTATGAAACTAAATAACTAACCAGGACAAATGTCTGTATAACCCTGACAAAATGGCAGTCTAACCACAAGACATTGTGTCACTTTCCTTAGTCCTATATACAAAAAAAGGACTTGAAGATTGGAGTGGCACCGAGTAGGCCAAATCAGTCCCCCTGAGATGAGATAAGCAGCAAGCAGACAGAGCAGAGACACTCAGGAGCCCAGTAGCTGATTAATCGTTATCTGTTAACTCGAGAAACGCGACACACAACAATGCTTTTCCGTCTGTGTGATTTTCCACTTGCTTCAAACATCTGAGTAAATGTCATTAGAGTGAGCTTTTCTCTCTTACCTTCTGCCTCTGTTGGACAGTGCTCATGGTGTCTGGCTGAAACTCCAGTTTGTCCGTGCGGCACAGTTTCCAGTACAGTATGCTTATGATGATCATCACCACCAGCACAGGCACCACCACTCCTACTATAATCCATGTGTTAGTATTCTCTGTCTCAGTTGGCACAGACGCCTGCTTCTCCACAGCTGGACACACGACACACAAAAGTACAAGCATTCCTATAATATTGGAATAAATTATGGTACATATAATATACACCTGTATGGTGACTTCCTGGTCAATTTGTTCGTGTGCTATGGAAAAACTGGATGGAAAAAAATCTAATTCAAATTGCTCTCATAATGCTGTGAATGAAAGCAAAACTTCTCAGAGCCCCATTGGTGCTGGGCCTTTGCTCAGGTATGATGTTTAGTCTGAATATGTCACACGGTTGCCTCTGGAGTGCTTGTTAGGAATCTAAATATAAATCTACATCTGGATTTCTGTAAGGCTGCTTTGTGATGATTAAATGAAATTGTATTTTCCTGTTAAAGCTTGAGAACGTTAGCAGCATGGCGAGTTAGATGATGCCGATAGACAGCGGGGACAGCCGCAGGCCTCTTGATACTCTGCTGTTATACAATAGGAAATGGCTTCATTAAGTCTAATGATGGTAGATTTCTTTTTTTGTGCTGTAGGTCAAACAGCTATAAATCCACCAGCACAAACACTGCCAGATAAAGAAGCCAAGGTCTGTGGAGGACATGTTCGTTAAACCCTACCCTTCCATGTTTACGGTGTGGAAAATGTAATTATTTGGCGTTCAGATACCAACAGCCAACTGGCATTGAGTAATGCAAGGCCAGTAAAATAGTTATGATTAAAAACAACATTAAATGAAAGCTTTCTAACCAACTGCCTGCAGGGAACACAGAGCACAGCGAAGTGGTGTGTTGTGGGGGTTTTATAGGACGATACTTACGTTGCGCCAGAACACCCTGGATACGGTATCCCAGCAAGATGGCCGCATGCTGTACGTCCAGCCTGTTGAGGAAGTTTGCGGTGGTGACAGCAGGCAACCTTTCACCATTAGCACCTTCCACAAAGTAGATCATCTCCAGAGGGTCATCTGGTTCTGCTAGGCGTGTGACCTGCACAATCTGCACAAGTCATAGATATATATATTTACACACAAGATAAGATGTCCAAATGCACATTATTTATTCTGAAGTAAAACTCACTGTATGAATAATGTACAGTGTTGCTTCAGCTTGTCAGTTGGTTTTCTTTTACTATGCATTATATTTTTGCAAATGGTCATTAGTTACAGTAAAAGATAAAAGAAATTCATTTCGAAAACACACACACACACAAACACACACCCTACAAATAGCAAGAGGTTTTTTCAGGTCATTGTGGTAGAGAATCTGGACACTAAGCTGGAGTTACTGGGGTGGAAAAGGACAGCACACAGCCTCATCTGGTCTTAACTGTCACTTGGCTTGGGTCTTCATGCCACAAATGATCATTTCTGGGCAAATTGCATGAAACACCTTCCCGATTTGTACTCGTATGCAGCCATTATGTATTTTTACACTCATGGTGTTTTATTTGTGTCATATTCACATTTAGCCAATTAGTAACACATAAAGGAGACGTAGACAGTCCTGCAGTATGTATTATCAATATCAGCAGTGAGGTTGTCTGAGTGTGCAGTGGGGGTTGCTGTAAAACCAGGCCAGTCTTTAATCACCCTGCCAGCTCCTTGCTGTGAAAGCGGTCTGCCCTGCTCTTTATGTGTCCCATGAAAAAGGGAAAATCTCTCAGCAGAACAGACGCGTGATTCTAGAGTGACTCTGTCTGAGACGAGTCTTCAATAATTGATCTCCTATCAGCTAACCATCCAAGGAGCGGAGAATAGGGACCAGTGAGTGGCTCCTCAGTTTAGGGATGAATAGAAGCTGTTGCTATGGATACTGCTGGGCTAAAAAATGGTGATGAGCTGAGGAGCGCAGGTGGTGACGGGAGCCATAGAGAGTGATCCATTAAGAAGCCAGAGAGGCAGAGGACGTCCACACAGGAAGAATACGATAATGAGGGTGCCCATTTCAGCCGACACACATCTGGAGCATGTACACACACTAACACACACACACACACACACACAGCCCAAAATACAAACCAATGCAATATCTGGATACCACAGATGACAGTTTAATATTATTTTTAACATCCATATCTTCGGAATCTTCACCTTTTCCCCCATAAAAAAGACAACATTAATAGAGAATATAAAGAAGTGGTACTGGGGGATTTGTGATCTGTTACCTGTACGCTGTTGTTGCCCACACTGGTGGCTCTTTTAAGGCGTCGGCCTGCAGAGAGCCCCTCTCCAAGCAGCAGGGCTAGTCTCCTCTCCATCTTTGCCTGGAAAATCCTATCACTCACATCCTGATCCATCACGCCCAGCAACACTACACAACAGCAAACACAAATATATACATTATGACATTGGAATATAGATGCTCTAGAATCAGATTTCAAATTTCAGTCTGTACATAACTACTCAGAATTTACATGAGAGTTGCACACACAGAGTGAAGGTGAAGACAGAAGGTGCATCCCAAATCGCATACTTGTGTTCATGCTTCATGCACTCAGTGTGTGATTTAGTTTTCACAATCAAATATATATATGTACACACACACACTGACCAGGCATAACATTATGACCACTTGCCTAATACTGTGTTGGTCCCCCTTTTGCTGCCAAAACAGCCCTGACACGTCATGCACTCTGTTATCTGACACCTTTCTATCAGAACCAGCATTAACTTCTTCAGCAATTTGAGCAACAGTAGCTCGTATGTTGGACACGCCTTCGCTCACCACAAGCATCAGTGAGCCTTGGCCACCCATGACCCTGTTGTCGGTTCACTACTGTTCCTTCCTTGGACCACTTTTGATAGATACTGACCACTGCAGACTGGGAACACCCCACAAGAGCTGCAATTTTGGAGATGTTCTGATCCAGGTGTCTAGCTATCACAATTTGGCCCTAGTTAAACTCACTCAAATCCTTACGCTTGCCCATTTTTCCTGCTTCTAACACATCAACTTTGCTGCCTAATATATCCCACCCACTAACAGGTGCCATGATGAGGAGATCATCAGTGTTATTCACCTGTCAGTGCTCATAATGTTATGCCTGATTGGTATATATATATATATATATATATATATATATATATATATATATATATATATATATATATATATATATATATATATATATATATATATATATAAACAGCTCTGAAGCTGGACTTTAGTGCACTTTTCTTGCACTCTATCAGCTCGAGTGAGCAGCAGCATTAAGTGTTCAGTGCTTGTTCAGGCATTTGTGGACATTGTGATAAATATAGTGTACATTAGTGTAAATAGTGTATTCACACATTACTTAATTTCATGACCTTAATTTGATATCTCAGAGCAAAAAATAAATAATTGTTCACTCATTGTTTAATTAAGCCAGACTTGCAGCAATTAATGTGTTAATTACAATTCAGAATAGTCATACAGCAATATATTGGCAATTTACAAGACTTTTATTAGAAGATTTCTGTTATCATCCTATTAGTCTTTTTAAAATTTGATTTATTGATTTATTTATTTTTTTTTACATTTTTTTCGTCAATATTAGATTTTGCATCAAAGGAAAAAAAGCCTTTTCCTTTGCAATTTCCTACCTCAATCAGCATTTTTAAATTATTTTTTCATTTCTTAGGGCTTAAAGGCAAAGTGCTTGTGTTTAAAGGCAGTGGTTTAAGACGCTACTGAAAACACATCTTGACTGTTTGTACTCAAAAGCAGCCTGCCAGCCATGGAAGAGATAAGATAGATAATATTTTACATTTAAAAAAATGACTAATGCATGTGTGTAACCCTTCCCTCCCCTGTATAAATATTATCATTAGCAATTTTTAGTCACCAGCTCTGGATATAGCACTTCAGCAATCAATGTGCTTTAGTTTGGACAAGCCTCATGACAGCATAAAAAACTATTTAGCCAAATAAACGGAGACAAGCTTAGCATACATTACCTGTCCTCACCCATGAAGAGCGCAACAACTGTGAGGTGTTCAGCTCTGGGTAGTGAAATGCTAATGACAAAAGAAATGACACCATCATTCTCATACAGTAATCAGTTAACATTAAATGACTGCGGTTGGTGCTGATGGATAATGGGACTCACGTTCTGCGATCTGCTGAACAGGGTATCCCAGGTAGTAGCTAAACTCCACCACGCTCAGACGTCTCAGCCGACTGCTGACCTCTGACCCTAGTACGTACCCTTGAGTATCACGTACCACGAATGTAATGTCCACCGGGCCATGAAGCTGCCTCTGCGTTGGTCCTACAGAGCTCATGGTGATGTTCAATATCTGAAATAGTTAAGCTCTTGTGAGTTTGTTATATAGGAAAATATAATAATGTTAATGTCTGAAACAAAACCTGACAAACATGAATTAAATTCTAACTCAATGTGGACAGAAGGTTTGTCTCAGTAGTCAGTATTTAATTAAAATGGGGATGATGTGTGTATGAGAGCATCAGCTCAAGTGTGTTAATATGTCAAAACTCAGAGCCGTGTAACAGTCCAAGTCTCCTGCACTGCAAATTTCACTCATTTGTTTAGTTGCCTTGACAACTGTGGGGTTGAATAGTGCATGTTCTTCTCCCAAAATCCAATCAAAGCAGCTGGCTGAGAGTGATGTCATTTCAGTGTACGGGAAGCAATCTATAGAAATTGCTTCCAATCAGCAAGCACAGCGGCAATCAGTGAAAGAAAAACAGCATGTCTGCTACACTGCTGCTACATGTCAAAACAGCCCCACAATAAAACCCTACCGTATTTCTGAGACGGATTTAATCATACGCCATGAATTGCGAGCACAAATGGTCCATTTTCTAAAGAGTATAAAAAGTATGGTGAGGAGCTCAAGAGGACTAGAGGAGCTCAGAGCTGAGTCATTGCTGTCTTTCTGCAGACTTTACAATTCTAATCTGTATGGTTATGTGTGAAGTGATCCTTACGTGTACGGTAAAGTCCGTAGACTCCTTTAAGCGACGGCGCACTTCAGAGAAAGCGTGAATCAGGCCTCTTTCGATGTGTTCGATAAACGTGCACACATGCATGTCTATGTGAATGGGCACAAACTGAAGCACTGCAGAGAAGGAGTACAGAATAAGAAATCATCAGATGCTTTAATTTTAGATTTTAGACACTAAATAATCATATACAGAGACTTTAGCTATCACAACAATACACAAATAAAACACTTGCATAGAAATGCACCAGGTTGTGAATAGGTGATGTGTGTGTCTATACCTGAATGGATGCAGTACTGTAGGCCTGGCTCAGGACTGATTGGGGAAACACTGAGAATGGTGTCAGACGTGTATGTATACCGTCTCAGAGCGTTCATTACTGATATGGCTGTGTAGACAACAGGACCAGACACAGCCCGAAACACAAAGTCTGGAGGGGATTTCACCACCTAAACACACACACATACACAAAATAAAACAAGATTCAAATTGAAAGCGAATCCAACATTAACACACAAACATAATTTGCCCGTGAGAGATTACTATGGGTGGAAATACAAACATCAACATGAGCTCTTTCTTAAAAAGAGCTGCAAGGAAACGAGTATCTGAAGCTCTTTAATCTATGTGTTTATGTTATATTCGTAGAAGGGTTTCACTCTATGAAGCCTATCTCTCCATGGTCTGATTATATGAAATGAACAGATAAAGTGAGGCAGGAAGAGCTGTGTATATCCGGATTGACTGTCGAGAGCCGACGTGAAGCTTGAGGGCAGACGGTTTGGCGGCTTTTAACACGAATGCTTACAATTGTTACACTAAGCATTAAAAACTATCCTATTTCTTAACAATCACCAAAAATTCACTTAGATAAACTTGTCCCAAAGCAAAAGCAACCACTACCCTGAGAGCTAAAAAAAACCCCAAAACTAATACAATAGTTCAAGAATATTAAAGTTCACCTGCAGTTCAACCGATCGATTGAATTCAGCTTTGAGGATCTCTCTGACTTTTGCTTTTGCGTAACCAGCGGTGGAGCCGAGTGGAAAACCTGTGGGAGATGGGTAAGACATCATTCCTGGAGAAAAGATCTTTTCTTCTTTATTCAGACAAGTACTAGTACTGCCTTATTCTCTAAGCAAACAATCACTTGTTTAAACTGATATACGTATGAATATGCATGTTAAAAGACATATTAAAACAGAAAATTAAAAGAGAGAGAGAGAGGGAGGGAGAGAGAGAGAGAACTCACCGACTCGCACTAAGTAGGTATCAGGTTTAGTAATGTTGCAGAGATACTCTCGGACAGTGGTAGTCTGAACAGTAGAAGGCTGGGTTGTCACTGAAGGGGTTGTAGTCAGAGTTGTAGTATTAAACACCTCAGTTGTTGGACTCGGAGTAGTCACAATTGTCTCATTGTATAATACTGAAATGGTAGAGACTCCTGGCTTGCTGATTGTTGTTACGATTCCTTCATCTGTAACCTCATTGAAAGGGCTCTCGGATCCTGTGAACCCCTGGTCAGCCATTTCGGTCACAGGAAGGGCAGAGGTGCTGTTGAGGGTTGAGTCAGTGGGTGCTGTAGAGGCGTTATATGTCTGGGTGAACACATTACTGAAGAGTGAAGTAGTAGGGAGTGAGGTCTCTGGCAAAGTGGAGTTGATAGACCAGTAGGTGTTTGTGGAAGTCGAGTATATGACGTCATGTTCCTCTGAATCAGAGGGTGGGAAAAACACTGATGGGGAGGTGCTGCTGGCTATGGTGGAGGAGACAGATTCCGTGTTAATCCAGTCAGGAGTTGTGGCCAGATCCCACAGGGAAGATGAAAAGTCCACAGAAGGTGTTAACGCTGAAGAGTACAAAAAAGGAAACGTACTATTTGTTAGACTAGGTCTTATGTCTGACAAATCCAAATTAGTAGTGTTGGACAATTCAAATCCTGAGATGTCTGTAGAAGATTCTTCAGGCCAGGAGTTGTTGTCCATGGGCTGCAGGTCCTCTCCATACATTGCTGTTAACATGGGACTGGGTGGAACAGTGTAGGTGCTGGTAGTGCTTACTGACAGGGGAAGGGAGAAATATTTGGAAGTGGTCTGGTTGCCCCGTTGTTCTGTCAAGCTTTCATTATTCTTAGTGAGTTGAATATTGTAGTACTCCAGACTATTCATATCAGGCAGAAGAACATCACTGGGCTCAATGGTAACGTCAGGCCAGCTAGAATATGACTCTGAAGTTTCACTGAGTATGTTGCTCTGATCTGCCGAGGCACTGGAATGCACTGCTGTAGGATGGATGGCTTGGACACCCACGTGAATAGTGCTGGAAAATGTTACTTGGGTTGGAATACTGTTGGGAACACTGCTTAAGGTAGGTGTTACACTTTGAGATATTGTCATTTTGCTACTGGTTACTGGGAGAGTACCAGATGAATTTTGGGTAGTACTGAAGGCCATGTTAAGATTTGTGGTAACATGTCTATCAGGGACAGTTTTAGAGGGACTGGGAGAAAGGTATCTTGTGGACAAAGGAATCATTGCCCTTGTAGGAAAAGATGTATCATAAGATTCAGAGTTTGAGTCCTCAAAGTCGTACATGTCAGAGGGTAAATTGGTCACCAAAGAATAGTCGTCTGCCTCAGATCCCATGTAGGACATTGTTTCCAGGTAATCACCAGAACCAGAACCATAGTCTACATCCATAGTGTTTGTTGGGAAGTAGACCTCTGGTGGACCCATCGTTGGTTCTATGAACGATGTGGTCACATGATAATTTCCAAAAATGGCATGACTTGGATATAACTGATGATCATCTAGGGTGGCATCATTTTGGACATTTAAGTCATGACTAGGGACTAAATGATTAGAAAGTTGTTCTTGGGTTCCATATGTAGTGTCATTATTGCTAAGTCCTTCTGCTTGTAATTCAGGTGGTGCAAATGGTGGTTCTGCAAAAGATTCCAGCCCAGCTGAAGAGACATTTGATGAAGTCTGTGACAGCTGGATGCCTGAATGTACTGCAGGACCAGAGAGAGGTTCTGGATTAGGGATATAACTTGGAGGGGGCATCAGTGCTGAGGCGTATACACTGTTGATGGTGTGACTATAGTAGGACTCTGAGGCTTTGGGTGTGTGAGTGCTAGGCAAGATGGATAAAGTCCTATGGATGTCACTGGACCTTCCCAGGGCTTCAGAGGATGTATATAGTAAGGTGGTGGGTGAAGCTGTATAATGTGTCAATTCCATCAGAGATTGCTTTGCTGTGCTGGAATCCGACAAAGACCAATCTAAAGAATATAAAATATAAACAGAAAAATTGTATTAGTGTTGGATCAATGTAAGAACTATCTGGTGTTGGAAGTGCCCTTTCTTGTTTTTCACCCCTCAAAGATTGGCTAAGATTTTTAGCCAAAAAGATTAGGGTTAACATTCTAAGCAAGTTCTACAAAAAGCTCATAACTCATAATATCTACTTATGGAATCATAATGGAGACTTGTGTTTTAAAGACTATAATTATATTCATGCTGCATCTGGTCCAGTCTAAACTAGATATTTTCAAAATTATAATTTTAGTCTCCATTAAGCTGTGTAAGTAATTTTGAATGTGTGCACGCATAACAAACCCGTTTTAATAACAAACATGTATGGGGCTAGTCATTAAAAAGAGTAAGCCTAGGCCTACTAACAGGTAGCAGGCAATAAAACATAACTTTTTTATGAACAACTGGGGTACGGTAAAAAAAAATAATAGAGAACATTTGCGATTTAGAGCCATGTATGATGTAAAATGGATCAGTTTTAGATTGTTTCCATGCCTTACTAATAAAAGAGCCTACTTTATGAAAACACAGTGTAAAATGTTCCAACTTACAATTTATCCACTACTGACTTTTTTCATGTTCAGTCACTTGAAATGGATCTTAACCGATAAATAATATTTGATTTAATATTATTTTAAAACAAGATTCAATGCAGAAGGCTTTCACAGCCCTGCTCATGACTGATTGTAATGAATTATTTAATAATAACTACAATGATGACATGTCACAATCCTTCACATCTAGTTTCTTGGAAGACACTCGAGCCAGAAAACTACGTTTCAATAATTAAAAGTAAGGCTTTGAAAAGTAGGTCCTAAGAGCAGTATCGGTTTGCTTGGTTTACATTCTTAAATGTTCTAAAATTTCCATTAGCGCAGGCTTTACGACGTGCGCAAGGGCATTGGCATAAAGACTGGCAGTGTATTCGGTAGCAGATGTGTGCTAATGAAATGCTCCTTTCTCGGGAGGATGCGGAGGAAAGGTGAGGTGCTTTCGTAATGAAGGAAAGAACGGACTCTCCTATTGGAACGTGGGTGTTAGAGCTTGGCAGCTAGGAGAGAAGACTGGTGTTGCATAAAAGCACGGGTCATGAATAGTTGCTTTGTCGTAGATTGCGGCGAAATAGTTCGTACCCAATCCATAGCATCCAAATCCATTCCGCAGCGGCTGAAAGCACGGATTTGGAATAGTGCCCTCTCTGGTAGAAAAATGCTATTGCAGGCTGCGTGTGGAAGAACATTCAGTGCAGTAAACTTGTGCACTGTGCTGATTAATCTAATGGCTTCAAGGACAATCAATATACATTCAGAGAGAATTCAGGACTGCATCCCAAACCACATAACTGACAGACTATTTAGTATGGTAGAGTGTGGTCTGAAATGTTTACGACTTTCTCGATATCAGCAGCATTATGAGGATAGAAAACTTCATAGGGCAGATCGGTGTGACTGTCACAGTTACGGGGTAGCAGAAGAAAAACGTGCAAAACCTTTATGTTCTCACATCATGCTGCTGTTTTGTTTCTACACTGGATACACCGCCTCACATCGATGCAGCTAGTAAACGTGAGCTAGCACATCAACTCTATCTAACCGTCAAAATCTCCTCTGGTTGCTTTTGATATCTGTATCTGTATTTATTACCTAATCTGTGTTCTATGTGTATTTCAGTATACATAATATGCAATCGAGCTAAAATTCTACGAATTGAGACGAGCAGATGCCATAAAAGGCTCACTCTTAGGCAAGAATAGAGAACACACAACCACAGTTTCAGAACAGGGTAATGACATACACTCCACAAACAGGATAAAGCAGTTTACGATCATTCGCTGGCTTTCCATCAAACTGGAGAACAAATTAAACGTTCAAGCAAGAGAAAAGCTAAGACTCCAGAATCCATTTTCTTCTTATAGTATCATATTGACTCTCACGCTGTGACTCACATTTCTCTACTCACTCACACTCCTCTGATGCTGCCTCTTGTGTATTTGGACTTCTATTGCGCCTGGTGTCTGACATATCTAAGGTATAGGTGTAATCCTTTCCCATCAATCCCATCCCCGGACCCCTGACACATCAGTGACTTTTCCAGGATTGTCATGGTGACTCACAGGCACTTGGGCGTATTCACATGCTTGATAGGATTCAGACTGTGACTTGAAAACATCTTAAAAGATGTTCATTTCGATTCATTTTGCAAACATATGCTTATGACCCACTGTGAACTGTAACTGCAATCTGTCAGAGAGATCGCTAAACATGACTCCAGATACAAACCAGACGACTTTGTGAGTCAGGAGCAGCAGACATTATTTGTCTGTCTGAAGCCGTCCTCTCACTTTTATTTAGTTATTTTTCTGTAATATTTTCAGCCCATTAGGCTATATTTAGAATTTCATGATGTAAAAAAGCAAGCCTTTAATGGGAACATGCTTTAATATGCTGATCCCATTACTGAACGTAACCAGCAAACATGTCCACACACACACTTTCCTTTCTAAAAAGCTCTTGCAATACACAGAAGTATAAAAAAACATAATTCTACGCTGTATTAACTGGCTCAATATATTACATGATAGGGTCTCTGGAGAGTAAACAGTTCTCTATACTCACTGCCATAGTTTGCAGACTGCCAAGTGTGTCTGAAACTCCTGAATGTGAGCTGCTGGGAAATTCTGACCCTACATCTGTAATAATTATTTACAGAGCAAAAAGTAGAGCGTACTGAAGAATTAACTGTAGCAATAATAGTAATAAAATATTTAATACTTAAATAAAGCTTAGTTTGATTGCTACGACTTTTCAGTCTACTTATGTAAAATATATTTCCACATTATTACATCTAAAAAAATAATATCAACACACAGAATCAGGGTTCCCACTTTGGTCCTTTGCTCAAGCTCCTTGCTCAAGGCAGTGTTTGAGATTCTGGTTCTTCGGTTTCTTCGCACATCCCAAAAACATACATGTAGAGGGTTTGGCTTTGCTAAAATGCTTCTATGTTGAAATGTGTGTCCCAATACAGACTCCATAGACTGCTGCAAACCTGACCAGTATAAAGTGGTTGCTATTCTTACATAACATGCTCACTTTGTATATTCGCAATTAACCACAAATTGGATTTTGGGTGCGACTTTCACACCTGATATCACCCTGAGAGAATATCGTCTTACTTACCAAAGTTAGCCGGCTGTTACGTTTTACAGTGCATCCGACTGAGCTGAATAAAAAAAAAATGAAGCTTGCGGTGATGTTCTTAAGTTTGTAGGTGAAAATGAGTTAATTTTTGTAAAGCTTCCCACACTGCTAACAAGATAATGTGAAAAAACTCACTCACTCAATTTAACCACACAACCCCCAGCATGCTGTATATCAATCTGTATATTCTATTCTGTGCTTTTACTGACCAGATACTATGGCTCATCATTTTCTACTGTTCGGTTCATAGCAATGTGTCTTTCCCTTCTGTGAACTGGCTGCTCCACCAGAAATACCTTATATGGTCAATGTTTCTGGACACCTGACCATCGCACCCATATGTTCTTATTACTCCTCCCTCCGATCCCCTAGCACTGCTCGAATGTTCTCACCATCTCTCAGGGTACAAGGTAGGTATACACCAACCAGGCACAACATGATGACCACCTGCCTAATATTGTTTTGGTCCCCCTATTGCTGCCAAAACTGCCCTGACCCATCACGCACTGTGTATTCTGGCACCTCTAGTGTCCTGCACAGTATACCTTTAGGATTAATAGGAACACTGACTGCACCACCAGGCCTCCTCCTTGTCCAACATCAGTGCCCATCTTCACTAAAGCTCTTGTGGCTAATTGAACACAAGTCCCCACAGCCATGATCCAATATCAAGTGGAAAAAAGAGTGGAGGTTATTATAACAGCAAAATACGAGATAATCACATATGAGTCCATACGTTGTTGGTATATGGTTAGCTGCTTTAGCTGAAAAAGCAGACATGTGCATAGAGCCAAAAGTCTTGATGGCTAAACTGTAAACGTTGGCAGCGATACTTTTAAAATAAACTGATATTCAACTTAAATCCCAACCCGAACATAAAGCTCTGATGAATCTAGTAAAAACCTAAGCAGTGCTCTTACCAGTATATTTATGTGTAAGATGTGAACTCCTATTCATTATAGAGAGAATTCATGGTTGAACCATGAATCTTGGCAGTGAATTAGCGCTGTGTGGTGCCAGGATTTAGGACTTACCACAAGGCGAGGATTTATTAGGAATGAAAGCTTGAGGCCACAATGGCTCTTTACATATAGAACTGAAGACCCCTGGTGTCTGCTAAATAGCTAAGGACGAGTGTGCTCTGTAGAATCATGCTTCAAAACAGGCATTACCTAATTTCTACAGAGAGGGCCAACTTGAGTGTTAATGAAACAGCCTGACCCTGAGCAGTGCCAGACAGATGACGACGTGACAGACTGAAGGCAGGGGAAACACGGGGGGACGACTCGCTCTACCACCTGCTCCAGAAACATGACCATGTTATGCCTCACTGCCATTTCATTGTGATCCCTGTCCTTGAAGAGATAGGCCTACATATTATATTCTCAGATGGTAAGAGAGAGTGATAGCATGTCACTGAGGGTGTGTTACACTTTAAGCATAACTGTACTACTACAATACTTATGTTATAACAGCCACACAAGTTTTATATACACATTTTTACAAGCCTGTATTACATCATTTCGCATAGCAGAAGACAAACAGCATCGTAAAAGTGAAGGAGTAGCTAGTGATCTCAAATTGGCATAACCCGTGCATGGCTGCTCAACTTTAGGCATTCTTTACAACCTGCTTCATTAAAGCTGAGTCAAACATGTCTATATCTACCAATGTACTGAATTCTTATTAATATATACACCGATCAGGCATAACATTATGAGCAGTGAGATATATATTAGGATATATTAGGCAGCAAGTGAACATTTTGTCCTCAAAGTTGATGTGTTAGAAGCAGGAAAAATGGGCAAGCGTAAGGATTTGAGTGAGTTTGACGAAGGCCCAAATTTTGATAGCTAGACGATCGGATCAGAGCATCTCCAAAACTGCAGCTCTTGTGGGGTGTTCCCGGTCTGCAGTGGTCAGTATCTATCAAATGTGATCCAAGGAAGGAACAGTGGTGAACCGGCGACAGGGTCATGGGCGGCCAAGGCTCACTGATGCACGTGGGGAGCGAAGGCTGGACCATGTGATCCGATCCAACAGATGAGCTACTGTTGCTCAAACTGCTGAAGAAGTTAATGCTGGTTCTGATAGAAAGGTGTGAGAATACACAGTGCATGACGGGTCAGGGCTGTTTTGGCAGTAAAAGGGGGCCCAACACAATATTTGGCAGGTGGTCATAATGTTATGCCTTATCGGTGTACACAGCATATACAGAATACTATGAATAATCTATTTTGGATGGACATACACATTTCTATAAGGCACAAATGATCTCATGTATTTTCTTGTGGCAGCTCCATTTCCCATACCCCATAAACTACCGCAGCCACATTCTGCTCATCAGAAGGAATGATAAATAAATCAGCTTGTAATAAAAAGACTAACAAACTTTACAAATCATATGATTGTCTCATAACCTGTTGAGAGAAAATAAAGACTTGGCCAAGAGTCTGAGTTGAATAATGTTTATAGAATGACAGAGCTAACGCCTAGCCAACATTTTAGACAAAATGATATAGATATTAGATATCAGGATATAATAAGGACAAGGACTACAGAGAAGCCCAGGATGTGAGTACGCATTCATGTTTATTAATGCTCTTACCTAAGTAGTTTGACATGTTTTGGGGTTAAATTACATTTTAGCCTGGTTAATTAGGTTTCTGGGTAACTGAAACACGAGACTGAGTAAGCACACCGGCGCTCTCACTTTCCTTGTGGGATAACTAACGAATTTATGATCCAATACCACATGCAACATACAAAAATAGGAAATGAGACTCGTGTCAAGGGTGAGAGGTGGATTTTTGTATTCTGATACAAAACGTTCTTGCCACATTTTTAGCTCATTATCCATTACATGTGAACAAAATGACGGAAAGGAGACTTGGGATGAGATCAACCCTGCATAAATGATTCAGTTCAGCAGACTCAAATGTAATTTGCTCCTCCCTGAACTCCTGTCTACCACTCGCCATGATAATTTAACCCAATAACAGCAGAAAGTCCGTCTGAGGGCTAGTCATCTCTAACGCCTTCGACACGAAGCCACACATCAAAAAGAATTCAAATGGAAATGCATGCATTACCCTTTGTAACGTATACGGCGTGTCAGTAACATCAAACTCACCACGTCTTCCTCGAGTGGGAGGATATAAATAAGAGACAAACTGTATTAGCATCACAAACGCGGAACGACGCAACGTTTTCATCTAAATGGACCGTGACAACAAGCTAACAGGGAATCAAAGACTCTCGTGTCTCGTTATTTTATATATACGAGATGTGTCTCGTTGTCCGGCAATAAAACAGAGAGAGTTATTCGAACCTCCCTCGCTTTCATTATCGGGACTTGGTTACAAAAGTTCATTTAAAAGGAACAGCTGTGAATCACACAAAAGTGAGTCTGTAGCCAAGATCTACTGCTGGGAAAACTAAGATACCAATTATGGGCCCCCTTTTAATGATGTCATTTCCCTTCATTTGCCAGGCTCTTTCCAGTGACAGTCTCATTTGATGGTGGTGCTGTTCCAGAAAAGCGGGGTGAAACACTCTTTTGCCCACATATGTTTCTGTTTTAGTCACATCCCATTGCGTGACTGCTTCACTCCCTCGCTTTACTCCCGCTCTAATAAAACAATAAAGTGATGCCTGTGCTGACATTCGTTTATTTCTCAGAGATCTACGTTATTACCGTAGTGTAGACACATTAAATGGCCAAAAGTTTACAAACACCTGGGCTTCACACCCAGATGTGCTTCTTCCCGAAAATGCCTTTGTATGCTATACCTTTAGGAGCTGAGGGGTCAAGTCCAAACCTGTTCAAGCAGGACAATGCCCCTGTGAACAAAGCGAGCTCCATGAAGACATGTGTCATGGTTGGAGTGAAAGAAGTTGAGTCCTGCACAGAGCCCTGACCTCAACTCCACTGAACACCTTAATAAAGATGGCCAGTTGAACCCATGACCTCCTCACCCACCATCACTGACTCACTAAAGCTCTTGATGCTGTTATCATGCTTGATGCTCTTGTGAAGCCATTTTTTTTTGCCTGAGCTAGCACAAGGAGGGTAAAACATTTTGTCCACTCCATTGACAATTTCATATTAAAGCCACATGAATTTTTTCTGCCCAAAGTGGGCTCGTGCCTTCTTTATTTGTAGCCGGACCTTCGGTTTCTGGAGTATGTAGGACTTTTTCCTCAGGCACAGCGTCAGAGGTATCCGTAGGCTTTCTGCTATCTTTAAAGAAAAAGATATCTTCTTGCCCTTTAAAAAAATGCTAATAAATAAATAATTAATAAAGAAAATAAAGAATCCCCATCGATATAATTTCCTATGTAAGTATTAGAGCGAGCATATTAATACAAATTTCTTTAACTAATAAAATCATTTTCATTGCTTTTAAATAATGAAAATGGCTGATCTATCAAAATCGTTCAATATAAAAAAACAGAAATTGAGGAGTCAGCGTTTTTTCTAGCTGCAGCATTTTGGCAACAAGACTAGCAGGATTGCTGTAACCTCCTCGACGGTGGTGCTGCAGGAAGTGAGCCGTCCTATATGAATCGCTGCAGTATTGTGTCTAGGTCTAGATGCTTCCACCCAAACTCAAATAACGATGACAAACGTTCTATCCTACAATATTTCTGACAAACTGTGAAAAGTGTATGAGATTTTCGCTTCACACCTGTCTCTAAATCATTAAAGAATCCTTGATGCTGATACTGAGGTCCTGAAAGAGAGATGAAGAAATTCACTGTATGACCTGGGATTAAAATAACCTTTGAAACAAACACACAAGCTATATCCAATATAGACAAATAGTTTGTGAAAGGCTTGAAGTCTCCATGTTGTTGAGTGTAACATGACAGATGGAGTGAGCTCTTCTAACACTGAACACTAACACTCTGCTGTCTGATTAAAAGTACAAGGAACAAACGACACATTCGACATGGTGCGCTGAAACAAACCGAAGTTCTGCTATGAGAAACAAATTGATGATGAATGACTGAGGAGTTTATATGCTATATGTGGGATGTTAGGGCAAGTGCGCAATCGTGTTGCATAAGAAGCAGACGTGTGTCTACATCAGAGCTCGCAGTAAGCATTAGAGCTGACGAAACTGCTATTGATCAGAACAGACATGACTGAGATCATCTCTGCTCCTTATCACGTTCTAAACTCTTCTAGCTGATGAGAGCAGGATGACGGCAAAGAACAGAAAATTGGAGAGAGAGAGAGAGAGAGAGAGAGAGAAAGAGAGTGACAACAAGCAAGGGAGGGAGGAGTGTGAATGAGAGGGAGAGAGTAAAGGGGTTGAAAGAGAGAGAGAGAGAGAGAGAGAGAGAGAGAGCAAGAGAGAGAGTGACACAGCAAGCAAGGGAGTGAGGGGGGTGAATGAGAGAGAGAGAGTAGAAAGGGTGAATGAGAGCGAGAGAGAGAGAGAGAGAGAGAGAGAGAGCGCAAGAGAGTGAGAGAGAGTGAGGGAGAGAGTAATCAAGAGAGAGAGGGTGAATGAGAAAGAGAGAGAGGGTGTATGAGAGAGAGAGAGAGAGAGAGAGAGAGAGAGGGCGAATGGGAGAGGGCGAATGGGAGAGGGTGAAAGAGAGGGAGAGAGAGAGAGGGAGGAAGAGGGGAAAAAATGAGAGGGGGGTAAATGAGAGAGAGTGAGAGAGCTATAGAGCAAGTGAGAGAGAGAGAGAGAGAGAGAGAGAGGAAGAGAGGGCGAATGGGAGAGGGTGAATGAGAGAGATAGAGAGAGAGAGAGAGAGAGAGAGAGAGAGAGAGGAAGCGGGAAAAAAATGAGATGGGGGTAAATGAGAGAGAGTGAGAGAGCTATAGATCAAGTGAGAGAGAGAGAGAGAGAGAGAGAGAGCGCAAGAGAGTGAGAGAGAGTGAGGGAGAGAGTAATCAAGAGAGAGAGGGTGAATGAGAAAGAGAGAGAGGGTGTATGAGAGAGAGAGAGAGAGAGAGAGAGAGAGAGGGCGAATGGGAGAGGGCGAATGGGAGAGGGCGAATGGGAGAGGGTGAAAGAGAGGGAGAGAGAGAGAGGGAGGAAGAGGGAAAAAAATGAGAGGGGGGAAATGAGAGAGAGTGAGAGAGCTATAGAGCAAGTGAGAGAGAGAGAGAGAGAGAGAGAGGAAGAGAGGGCGAATGGGAGAGGGTGAATGAGAGAAATAGAGAGAGAGAGAGAGAGAGAGAGAGAGAGAGAGAGGAAGCGGGAAAAAAATGAGATGGGGGTAAATGAGAGAGAGTGAGAGAGCTATAGATCAAGTGAGAGAGAGAGAGAGAGAGAGAGAGAGAGACAGCAGGTTGGGATAATCTAAAGAGCAGGACTCTACACTAGAAGTGGTGTATTGTGTAATTCACTGGAGAGTGCTCATGTTCTGTGTGTTTGCCCCGCTCCCTCTGCTTTCTTCAAACAACAGGAAAGCTGCGACTGTAACCGGAGAGGCCCTGAAGACCGTGCCACTCTGCAGGCTCTCGGCAGAACCCATGTCTCCACAAACCCCAGCCTGCAACACGTCATCATGTAAACTCACACTGCTAGCAAAACAAAGCTTGTCTTTCTAAATGTGTAAATCCTACAAAACACAGTGAAGGAGGACTCCAACTGAAATTTTCCATATCCTTGTTATGGCATCTCTCCCTGTCTCTGTCCCTATCTCTCTCCTTATCTCTCTCCCTATTTCTCTCTCTATCTCTCCCTATCTCTCTCTCTATCGCTCTCTCTACATATGTAGGAATTCCCTGAAGAGAACCAGAGCTGATGTGAAGACTGACAGATCAGGAATGACATCATCGCTTAAAAAGTATAGAAAAGAAAGAGTCCATCATGCCAGTTAATAGGTTTTGTACTTTTTCACAATTCTTTGCTGATCGTTTTTAAACTTTGTATAGCGCAGCTTCTTGGTAGCTTTCGTAAAGGTGTAATTGTGTATAAGCGCTTTAACTCTTTTTCCCAAAGGCTAATAAATGGGATTTGTCCCTGTTTTCTTGTGCTCATGTTCAACATTGAGTTTCTTGTGTCACCTCACACTCCACGGTGGTGATTAATGGCTCATATTAAAAGTAGACACTCAGGATTTGTAATTTTTCTCAAGTATTTTTGTTTTATCTAGCCTACTAAGGACAATATATTCTTAGACAAGTTCCAAAAAAACAAAAACGGTTAGTTTCTGCTTTCTGAGATGCCTCAAGTGCTTTTTCATAAGCATCTAAAATTTGTTTTTACCTTAACATTCTGTGTAAGGTTATCTGAACAGAGGTAAACACATCTCATACTGAACGTCCTGATTACAGTAATACCTCACAGATCCGGGTCTCACGATTCGTGGCTTCACCGATCCGCGTAATTTTCTTTCATACCTAACTAATTTGCATCCGCGACTTTTTTACAGACCCGCGAAATCCTGCAAAAGTGTTTATGGCTAATTTCGTGGCCATTTATACATTTTCATGCTTTTTATTATTAAGAAAATAAAATCAACAAAATATCAATATGAATAAAATATAAATGTTATTTTAATGATATCGAACGTCGCCAATATCATGTACATACAATACAGCCATTACGACACACTATTGGCTGGAAGGGTTGGAAGTAGCCAATCACAGAGCATTAACAGTTTTACCTAGCTGCTGATTGGCTGGTAGCTACGATGCATTGTATGCGTGATGTCACGGTTCATCTCCCCGCCCCTTGTGCTCGGTTCAACACGTGTATATTCAAAATGATTTTTTTTACTTGGTTTTTATACAGGCGATACTGTTCTCCGTTTTTACGTCAAACATTTACTTCTTTTTTAAGGGTAATGTATTAAGCTAACTTTTATATGAAACTAAAGTGTTTTGGGAGCATGACTGGGGTCATATTTAGGGTTTAAACTCTAACTAAAAATAAGCATTTACACTACAGTATTAGCATTTTTAGTGACTCCACCCAACTTAACCGCCTCGCAAATGTGTGAGGTATTACTGTAATTTTATATCAGACTTTCAGACAAAATAACTCACTTATTTATACTGAATGAAAATGTCTGCTAAGTCGATTTCGCTAGGTGAATTAAACAGTGGTGTACTGGTAAAAAGGGTAAAGCTTCAAAGCTTATCAGATGCTTATCAGATATGTAGGTATTGATGTCAGACTTCACAAAGGCTTCTCTCTGTAAATACTTTGTAATAAATCATTCTGTCCTTTATAGCTGCCTGGACACTGTAGGGGTGAGTGCATTCTCCTTTGTCTGTTTCTTCAGGATTTGTTTAGCGAGAGGATTCCTCTTTCATTTTGTTCAGAATAGGGCATGTACTCGACTTGAATGCTTTCGTACCTATTAACCCGTCTGCTGAGTCGGAGGGAATGTGATAAGGTTGGTTTGTTTCCTATTTGTTCTGGTTTCACATTGCATGTAATTAAACGAACCAAAAAAAAAAGAGCAAGAAGTGTGAGAAGTGTGTAGGGCTGAAAACTCTCAAACCCTTGGGCTGAAATTCTGCAATGGAAAAAGTAGACACACCCTTCGCCAAGTACACTTAGAAATCACAAATGTCACCCAAGCACCGAGAACTCAGACATGCCAGTGTGCAATAAATAATTAGATATCTACACGATATTGGCAAAAGTTTTGGGACACCCCTCCAAATCATTGAATGCAGGTGTTGTTGTTCAGTGGTTGAGCTCGGCCCCTTAGTTCCAGTGAAAGGAACTCTTAATGCTTCAGCATACCAAGACATTTTGGACAATTTCTTGCTCCCAACTTTGTGGGAACAGTTTGGGGATGACCCCTTCCTGTTCCAACATGACTGTACACCAGTGCACAAAGCAAGGTCCATAAAGACATGGATGAGTGAGTTTGGTGTGGAGGAACTTCACAGAGTCCTGACCTCAACCTGATAGAACACCTTTGGGATGAATTAGAGCAGAGACAGTCCTTCTCGTCCAGTATCAGTGCCTGACCTCGCAAATGCGCTTCTAGTGTAATGGTCAAAGATTCCCATAAACACACTCCTAAACCTTTCCCAGAAAGCTAAAAAGTGTGGACCATATTATTTCATATTAATTAATGTGCATGTAAAGGTAGATGTCTCAAAACTTTTGGCAATACAGTGTATCTAAATAATATTTTTATTTTATTTTATTTTTGGTTTGTTGGTCCAAATAATTCTGAACACCTCACCTTTCTGTAGCTCCGGCTCAGTGCTTTGGGTCTTTATTTTTTTTTGGTCTTGTGCCTTGAGGGTCAGTATATAAGCTCATATCGACAAAAAAACTGCCACCTGCCACCCCAAAATACACACCATGTTCGGTTCACATCCTGCAGCTGACTCATTTTCTTGTTGCAATCAAACTCTGGAGTGACCGGACAAAGTGACCGGAAACTCTTTTTCAATGAGATCTGCCAACTTCTGGTGGCATGACTAGACTACAGCATCCGCTAGATGTTAGTGTGTCTGCCATTGTGACAATGCTGAGAAAAGTTGAACTTTGTGGAACAACTACAACTAGGAATAAGGACAGTAGACTGCATGTAATCCGTGACACAGATCACACACTGCTTCTCCTTCATCTCATACGATGTGATGCAGACAAACAAATGCCTACTCTCCCTTCAGCATGTTTCATTTTTGTCCCGAGAATATATAACTACCAGTAGTAGCCTACCTGCGACTTTCATAGTACAGTACCCAGATAGTCATAGCTATAAAATCCCTGTATGTGCGAATGTTAGCTAGGAGTTTGCTTGGAAATGGACTGAGAAAACCTCACTCAAGACTTGCAGGATAAACTCCCGGAGACAACATGAGGAAGGAACCTTGTGTGGAACCAGACTCAAAAGGGTATCCGTCCCCTTCTATATGACACCGGTTAAATGATCACTATTTACACTTATTAATATTTAGAAGTGTATTGAAAGAGTAGTTATTACGGATATATAGTAAATATGAGACTTGGGGTAAGCAAAAGACAAACGTGAGATGTAAGATCTCATGAAATTATCTGCTGAAGAAAGGGTATAAGAAATGCTATAAAGTTCAAATAAGGCACTTTAGATATTGAAAATACACTGACCAGGCATAACATTATGACCACCTGCCTAATATCGTTAGTCCAGCTTTTGCTGCCAAAACAGCCCTGACCCATCATGCACTGTGTATTCTGACACCTTTCTATCAGAACCAGCATTAACTTCTTCAGCAATCTGAGCAACAGTAGCTTGTCTGTTGGATCGGATCACACGGGCTTTCACTCCCCACATGCATCAATGAGCCTTGGCCGCCCATGACCCTGTC
Organism: Hemibagrus wyckioides; assembly: GCF_019097595.1. NCBI lineage: Eukaryota > Metazoa > Chordata > Actinopteri > Siluriformes > Bagridae > Hemibagrus > Hemibagrus wyckioides. The sequence goes on from NC_080713.1 coordinate 22,079,940, forward strand.
TCCGGTTCACCACTGTTCCTTCCTTGGACCACTTTTGATAGATACTGACCACTGCAGACCGGGAACACCCCACAAGAGCTGCAGTTTTGGAGATGCTCTGATCCAGTCGTCTAGCCATCACAATTTGGTCCTTGTTAAACTCGCTCAAATCCTTACGCTTGCCCAATTTTCCTGCTTCTAACACATCAACTTTGAGGACAAAATGTTCACTTGCTGCCTAATATATCCCACCCACTAACAGGTGCCATGATGAGGAGATCATCAGTGTTATTCACTTCACCTCTTAGTGCTCATAATGTTATGCCTGATCGGTGTAAATGTAAACATTTGTTATATAGAATTTGAAACCAAAAAGTTTTTTTTCTAGTATTATACGGTGAAACTGATGTGTCAGAACCAGTACCAAGTTTAACACAAAGCCAGCGACTGATAAGTCAGCGTATAGATTTCTCTTATTTGTCTGAGTAGAGTGCTTTAAAATAGCCCGTGTAACAGCTCAGACATCAGCACTGGCATGGTGTTATCTCATCCGCCCAGGCCTCGGCTCACTTTGCTCTGCTTTCACCGTCTTTGATTATACGCTAAAAGAACCATTCTTATCCTGGTAGGCTGCTGGCCTTGTTTACTCTACAGAGCAAACAGAAAGGAAGCAGAGTTCTTCAGTCAGGTGTCACTGGTAAAGGCTTGAAGTCGGCGTGAATGACACGTGCTGTATCACGTCCAAATTTAGGGTTTATCTAAATTCACAAATGACAGAGCCAAGAATGACAAAGGCTATGCCAGCATGAGCTGTTAAAAAAAGCATGATTAAGTAATAGAGAGTTCCAAACAGATGGAAAAGGAACAAACAGCACTCTTAATTAGGCGTTTTAACTTAACAAAAAAGAACAGACTTTACTGGAATTCAGACGCTGAGGATACGAGGTTTTTGTCACGTCAAAGTTAGTATACTTCGTCTTAATCGCCTATTAAACTGACACCTTAAGAAACGTGAAGCACGGCCAACGTAGGTATCGGCTATGGAAATCTGCCTCATTAATAAAGTTTTTTTCCAGAGAGAACCGGAGAGTCGAAATTACTTGCAGATGTCCAAATTACAACATATATTTGGCACCAGCCTACGTAGTGTGTGTTAAATATTTTCTCAATGGTAGCGCTACAATTAATAACCATTTGCTCAGGGAGAGCCGTGAGAGTCGCTTTATCACGGTTATTAATCTCCACGGGAAGTCTTTTTCAGAGAATATGAAGGGGACCATTATGACATTTCCATTTATTCATCTGGCGGTTGGTTTTATGCGAAGTGACACGCTACTGAGATATACAGTAATACGAGCTGAGCTTGGGTGAGAGAAAAGTTTGGCATAAGGGTTTTACAGTGGAGTCGTGACACAACTCAATACACACTTTTAACGACTTGTAAATTCACACAATATTATGGCACCGTTTCTCTAATCTTTTATTATTTAGCAAAACGGTCTCGTTTCAGTACACAGCATTGTACAAGTCCACTTTATTCATTACAAAGCTGTGTACCGGTGCTGAATCGTCTTACGCTGTACTCTCTTGCACTGTTTGCACACATGCACTTTACAGAGCACTGTACAGTGTACTAAGTTCTGTGTTTTATGTAGTGCAAAGATCTGGGAAGAATGATGTAGTAGCTTAGTGGTGATGGTAGCTCAAGTGGTTACGGCTTTGGGTCGTTGATCGAAAGATTGGGATTCAAGCCCCAGCACTGCCGAGCTGCCACCGTTGGACCCTTGAGCAAGGCACCCAACCCACCCTGCTCCTGGGGTGCTGCATCATGGCTGACCCTGCGCTCTGACCCCAACCCCCAAGGATGGGATATGCGAAGAAAGAATTTCACTGTGCAGTGATGTATATGTAACAAATAAAGACAACTTAACTTAGTGGTTAAAGCATTGGACTACTGATGAGAAGGTTGTGAGTTCAAATCCCAGGTCAACAAGCTGCCCCTGCTGGAACCCTTAACCCTCAAGTACTCAGTTGTACAAAATGAGATTAGGATAAGGGTGTCTACCAAATGCCAGAAATTTAAGAGCGTGTACTATACCAGCAGTTTAGGTTAGAAATGAAAATAAAAGCTTCTTGACTTAAATGCTTATGGTAGAACATATTAAAACAGAGATGTGTGGAATAGAGACATCCTGGTTAAAATACCATGGAGGGAGTATTATTTCCTGTCCCTTATTAGCAGAAAACAACTGGCCTACTTAGTTTAGAGTATCTAATACCGGGTTTTTGGCTTGTTAGTAATTGTCACTGACAGTGCTGCTTAGCCAAGCGGGTGCAGTAAGCTACATCACTTAAGTGCAAGGTCTCATGTTGTGTCATCCTTTAAGAAGTGACTTATGGTGGCAGCCATTTTGTCAGAAAAGTGCAGCAAAGTCTTGACCTGCACTTTGGCTTCTCCTGCAACTTTTCTTCAGCGATTTAAACCTTCAGAGCTAAAAGTGGCCCGATTCCAACAGCTTTTCTGTCCTTCAGTGGCATTTAGTTTGCTCGTGTGGCATTGCAGCTCTGCATTTTGATGGGTCTGGCATACTGATCTGTCCCCAGTGTAGAAGCCAATGAATAATGAATACTCTCACTGTCACTCCCAAGCAGATCAGGTTTCAGTTTAAGCGAAACAACACACGCGATTAGACAGTAAGTATGGGCTTGACTCTAAAGCCATACGTTTGTGGATCATGACGGTGCCATGCAGAGGTTAGAAACTAAGGGTGCTTTCACGTGTGTAGTGTTTAGTCTGCTTGAATTGAACCATGTGTGTTTTCCTCTATGGTGCTGTGTGTTTAGGCAGGCGAAAGCACAACAATCGCATTCGTGTGTGCACCTAAACAATCAGTACGAGAGGGTCTGAGTGATGTGGTCTCGGGTTGCTTCCAGGCAAATCCGAACACAATTCGATAGCAGTGTGAAAGTAATTCATCTCTGAATAAAACAAATGCATACAGTGAACCAGATCTGCTGTGGTGTATTTTGGGTTATGGGCAGCAGTTTCTTGTCGATGTGAGCTGCTAGTCTGAGCCAAAGGACAGAACTCTAGCTGTCCAGAAATGCCATGTGTTCTGAATTTTTTTACAGACAAACAAAAAATTGAAAATAAACTGCTCTGTGATTTTTGTAAATTCTTCACTCAGATCAGCCATAACATTATGACCATTGACAGGTGAAGTGAATAACACTGAGTATCTCCTCATCATGGCACCTGTTAGTGGGTGGGATATATTAGGCAGCAAGTGAACATTTTGTCCTCAAAGTTGATGTGTTAGAAGCAGGAAAATTGAGCAAGTGTAAGGATTTGAGCGAGTTTGACAAGGGCCAAATTGTGATGGCTAGACGACTAGATCAGAGCATCTCCAAAAATACAGCTCTTGTGGGGTGTTCCCGGTCTGCAGTGGTCAGTACCTATCAAAAATATCCTTTAAGTCCTGTAAGTGCTTTAAGTCCTGTAAGTATCCTTTATGCCCTGTAAGTTGTGAAGTAGTGCCCCACCTCGCGACTTACAGGACTTAAAAGATCTCCTGCTAACATCTTGGAGCCACATACCACAGCACACCTTCAGGGATATAGTGTCCATGGCTTGAAGGGTCAGGGCTGTTTTGGCAGCCAAAGGGGGGCCAACACAATATTTGGCAGGTGGTCATAATGTTATGCTTGATGGGTGTATGTTTTACCTTTTTCCATTTATGACCAATGAATAAAAACATTTTATATGTTTTCAGCTTTGAATTTTTGATTCGGTCTTGGCAAATGGACTGAAGGAGGCTTTCACATCTGCAGTTTAGTCTGAAACGGAGCACAGTTTGCATGATAAATTGATCATTTGAAAGCTGTCATATGGACCGGGCAGAGTCCGGTTGCACTGGAACTTGCCGTGTGAATGTGAACGCAACTCGTATTCCGCCTGCACTTGTTCAGAGAGTAAAGTAAACTGTGCTTATCTAATAGCTGATGATGACATCATTAGTTTCCATAACACACAAAAAAAATATGACTGTTGTGTAAGATGAACGCAAGTGCGTCAGGGCTCCATAGAATCAAACGAGTCTGAAACAATCACACTGGGATTGCTGGGACTGCTGCAAGCTCGCCCAGTTTGAAAACCACCTAACAAGCACCTTTAGAGAAAAAGAGACATTGCTCTTGATTTCTACTGGGTAAAATTCTCCTCTGAACCAAAATAGACGCACACGCATGAAATATCGTAGAGCCACGCTGAAAATAATTCATTTGCCTTGTATTCAAAGTGGGGCTCGTTTTGAATAGCCGAGAGCAGACATAACCCAAAAAGCATTTAGGAATGTATTCTGTCTCCTTTAGGCCCTGGGGAAATGGGACGATTTCTGCAGCAAAGCTCCACCACCTTCATACACTGGACTCTGGGGCATGATTCATGCTGCTGCTGTGAGCTGGAGAGTATGAGCTGGAGCAGGTACTGTAACTCTGAGCTCTTCTACTAAGCGTTTGTTTCCCCTAGAAGACAACGGTCTTGATTTTAATCAACAGACCGACATCGAGTATAATAATAATAATTGTGCATGATTGGTTTTGATTGTGGAAGCAGAACAATTACCACTAACACATTTTAACGCAATCTCTGTTACATTCATCCTTAAACATCAGACAGATGATTTAAAAGGCAGTTCATTATTCTTTAAGGTTTAATGAAAGTTAAAGCTCATTAGTGAAGGTCACTGTGAAATGAAATGAGTTCAGGATAAGACATGGCGTGGAGGTATGCCGTGGAGTACCGCTGGAATGCTTTTATTTATTTTTAGTCCAAAATAATTAAAGAGTCATAGCAGAAACACTCTAAATCATACTGTTAATGAGCTGCTGTGAGTTATCAAGTCATAGTAATTCACAGTGAGAGCTGCTGGAATCACTCACTCACGCATACTCGCTTGTCAGATCAGATACGCATCATACCCGAACGAGGTGAAAAGATCCGCTTCCAAATTTCTGGCGTGACTTAACACCGTGTCATAACAAAGGCAACCAGGCCTTTGTCTATGTACAAGCTAAAGTTATCCAGCTAGCTCATGACCAGTTTTCATATAGAGGCCCACACAGAATAATTCACATACACAGCAATCTATCACAGTAAAGCAAACTAGTTAATAGTAGCCAGCTTACCTCAGATCGCTGGTGTTCGTGTGCTGGCAAAAAAACAGCAGCTCTTGTTCAAGAAGAGATGTTTTTATTACCGTCTTAGCAAGAGAATATACATTTTCTACTGGCAGATGATTTCTAGAAACTGCAAAATTATCTGCCAAACAAGATTATTTCAAGCTTGGAATTAGTACAAATGTCTAGAAATCAATTTTAATGATCTTACATTTGGTTTGCTGTAATCTTGGTAATAGGCATTGCTGGATACATTTGGCTATATTCGAGATACACCGATCAGGCATAACATTATGACCACCCGCATAATATTCCTGTCATGGTTTAGAGACAGGGTTTTAGTATCATTGGTTGTTACTCAGTACTCAATCTGTCTGTATTTCTCAGCCTAAAACCTGTAAGAATCTATGATGCCTTAAAATCTTTATGTAGAAAAATGTGTACTATACCAAGTCAAGAAGCTTTTATTGTAATTTCAACCATATACACCGATCAGATATAACAATCTAAACACTGAGAGGTGAAGTGAATAAGTGCACCTGTTAGTGGGTGGGATATATTAGGCAGCAAGTGAACATTTTGTCCTCAAAGTTGATGTGTTAGAAGCAGGAAAAATGGACAAGTGTAAGGATTTTTGCGAGTTTGACAAGGACCAAATTGTGATGGCTAGATGACTGGATCAGGGCATGTCCAAAACTGCAGCTCTTGTGGGTCTGCAGTTGTCAGTATCTATCAAAAGTGGTCTAAGGAAGGAACAGTGGTGAAACGGTGACAGGGTCATGGGCGGTCAAGACTCATTGATGAACATGGGGAGTGAAGGCTGGCCCGTGTGATCCGATCCAACAGACGACCTACTGTTGCTTAAATTGCTGAAGAAGTTAATGCTGGTTCTGATAGAAAGGTGTCAGAATACACAGTGTATGATGGGTCAGGGCTGTTTTGGCAGTAAAAGTTGGACCAACACTTGGTGTATAGTTGACGCAGTACACAGTGAAATGAAACGTTTCTCAAGGACTATGGTGCTACATAAAACAACACGGTGCTACATAAAACAACACAGAGCTACATAACAACACAGAGCTAAGGGCTAAAAGTAAGTTGTCCTAGCCACATAAAGTGCATCGTGTGCAGCCTAGAGCAAAACAAAAACTTTGTTTTGCAAGACAAAAAGACAGTGCAAACATACAATACTACAGGACAGATACACAAAAATACACAAAATACCAACTCTTCTAATGGAGAACGGTGGTCAGGATGCACTCAACACCAAATAAAAGTCTTAGCAACCACCACGTATCACCAGAACAGCATCAATGTACCTCATCATCGAATCCACAAGCTTCTGAAAGCATACTGGAGTGATAAACGCCATTCCACCAAAAGAAGGAATTAGTGTTTTATTGATGGTGGTGAAGAACGCTTCGCCCATCAAAAATCAAATGGGTTGAGATCTGTTGAATATAAATATGTGACACAGCATATGATTAACATTCGTTGATCCTTCGTATGCCGTGGAATGGGGCGGAGTCACCAGGAAGAGACCACTCCCACCAAGATAGATTATTATATGATAAAGATGATCAGTCAGAAGAACTACGTACTGATTTGCAGTGACGTTCCATTTGAATGAACCTAACCCATGCAAGCAACAATAAATGATGCCCCCTCCAGCACAACAGAGCTAAGTGGGTTTTTCTTTAATAATCTGAAGTGAAATCTAAAAATAAAACAAAACTTTTTCAGAAGCAGGTCAAAAAAAAAACCCCTCACTACTACCTTTATACACATCAGCTGTATTTTAAACTCAGACTCGATAGAATAAGGCCACATTGAAGTTGATAAACTGAATGGTATATAAAGTGCATCACACACACATTAAACGCTGAACCTAACCAGCATGTGTGTTTTTATATTATATTATTCCTACTGAATATAACATCTGAATCACCAATCAGGGAAGATTTAGAATGATTTTCTTGGCTATTCATGCAGTCAGTAGTGAAAGAAATCTCTGTGTGCTAACTTTTTCGGTCAGATTTTCCATTACTAACGGCGGATGGATCATAAACTAATGAATGCAAAGGTCAGAGAAGCGGCATGTAGAAAACACGCTCTGACATTGGTTCAGCACCAACTACGGTTAAAATAGGAGTCGCTCAAATCCCGGAGAAATCCCAAGTACTGTCAAGCAAGGCACTTAACCTTCAAATGTTCCGCTTAAGGCTTATGGTACATCATGAAGCACTTTAGGTAATAAATATAATCACATCATACTGCTCTCGAATTCTGCATTCTGACTGGTCAGATTCAGCTGCCAGATGGATCACAGGTTTATATTAGCACACACATTTGTTCTACTGTTATTGTTTATAGCAGGGTTCCCCAATCTTTTTTGTACCATGGACTGGTTGGATACCAGACAATTTTTCTGTGGTGGTTGATTGATAGGGAGAGCTCTCTAGCGACATTTGTTTTTGGGACATTTTAGCATGGGTTAGCTTGCGGACTTACTGACCCACGACTGTGTCAAATGTGGTAGTGAGGCATGGGCGGAAGTGGCATTTTTAGAAAAGAAATACATATAATTTGTATTTGAGGGCGGCACTATGGCATAGTGGTTAGCACGTTCGCCTCACACTTCCTGGGTTCGAGTCTTGCTCCTGCTCACTATGTGTGTGGAGTTTGCATGTTCTCCCCATGCTTGGTGGGTTTCCTCCCACAGTCCAAAGACATGCTTCTAGGCTGATTGGAGTCTCTAAAGTGAATGTGTGTGCCCTGCGATATAATTATAAGTTTACTGTTTCTTTGTGGCCTGGTACAAAATGATCCATGGTCCGGTACCTGGTCTGGTACCGGTCCACAGCCCAGTGGATGGGGACCCCTGGTTTATATAGTATCAACTAACACCAAAGGCTTTGTTTGTATGAGGGATGCTACAGATAACCAGATTAAAAAAAACAGGTAATGATTTATAGGGTTTTCTGTTAGGAGACGTTTATTAACACTGTAGGAAGGAGTCTCCAGTGTTAGAACTTTAGAACAGTGGTTTCTGGTGTTTTCCAAACAGGGCAAGCTGTATTTTTTTACTGTTAGCTTTAAGAGAGATGTGGGGCTGATGAGGGAGAGTGTGGCTTGCAAGTGATAATGGGAACTAACATGTTTTTTTTGGACATTTCACAATGTAACTGGATAAAAGACTTTTTTAATAAATAAAATATTATTAGATTTGGCAAATTGGTGCATTGTGAGAGGAGAGAAATACTCCAGGACTTGCTGGAAAATGATCAACTTCGGGCCTGCAATAGCTCATTGCATCATCGATCGGTTTTCTTGAACAGCATGTCCTGTTGTATTTTCCTTATTCATTACACCCCTTTTTCAAAAGCCATGACAAAACTTCTCCAATTACTCCACCCTTTTCATCAGCTCCTGCTTCCATGCTCCTGGTTATTGTTTGTACCTGGGTCTAGTTTGTCTAGCTTGTCCTTTGTAAAAAAAATCCTGCTTTGCGCTGCATTTCTGAGCTGATTTCCTTTGTTTTACTTTCCAACGTTCTAGTTTATGGTTTTGACCTAGTTAGCCTGTGTTTTGACCTTGGATGATGGATTCGCATGTGGGAACCTTTAGCGCCGAGTCTCTCTACTGTGGATTCTGACAATGAGATTTTCGCGATGGATCTGCCTCACCTGCAAAACGCTTACGTGTAAAGATCTGGACACATTATCTGGCAACTAAGCACATGGGATGACAACCATTCAGGCCTGTTAAGGCAGGAGGAGTGCTGTGGAGTAGACGGCAACAGCGAGCCTTCGGCCAACAAAAGAGCACACCACAAGCTGAATGGCTTCTTTAAACTGTGTCCAATAACAAATTCATCCATAAAAGTTCAGTCAGTCACTTAATAAAAGAACAGAGAGGCAGACATATGGCATCGAATCTAACATGCTTTGAAAGTGAGAGCAGATGGCTTGTCTTATACTGCCAAAGTCTTCTCAACTTAATAAAACATCACTATTACCAGTGTATATCATTTAATCTTGTCAAACAGATGACGACCAAGAGAACAGATTAAAGCTAGATGAAATAATAGTCATCGTTTTTAAAGCGCTATGGCATTTGCATTAAGATTCAAATAATTAGGAGGATCTACAGAGCTTGTAAGGGTGTAAAGTCATCCTAAGCAATCACAAAGTGCCCATAATCCAAAAAGTTTCATTGGAAGGAGGTAGGATCAAGAAGCTGTAAATTAGTGATTAGAGTTCACTATACCACAAAAAAAACAATTCCCTCTGGGAAAGCAATAAAAGATGTGCACTTAGATTGTACTTAGGCACAGTTCCCAGTTTTCATCATGAGGATATTAATATTAATAACACTCCCTGCCCTCTCAGCAGTGAGCACGATACTGAGAATAAAGCTCCCCAGTGTCGTCCATAAGCCTCTGTAAAAAAAAAAACACCACCAAACACCAATGTCTGAAGATTAAAGGAAAAATCCACCCTGAACAACTCTGGATATTAATCTTTATAATGAACACGAGTTTCAATTACATCTAAGGTTTATTTTCTAATTCCATTCGACTGCCCGCTGATAGTTGTAAGTTAACCCTTGCTTCACCTTCTCATCTGTACATTCTGCTCAATCAACCATCGTGCTAATACCACTATCATCTCCATCACGCTTGTGATCTCCGAGCTAAGTCTCAGACGTAACTCAGAACAACGTCTTTGCACCTTGAGTTCATCGTAGCTCCAAAAACATGAATAGGAACAGGGGGTGGAGCTTGAAGAACATAGTTGGGAGTTTCGGGTGGAGATTTGCAAACATGGCCGTTTGCAATGGGGTTGATGTAGCTTCAAGAACATGGGTGAGAATGGGGGGTGGAGCTTCGAGAACATGGGTGGGAGGTAGGGGTGGAGCTTTGAGAACATGGTTGGGGAATGAGATGGAGCTTTGACAACATGGGTGGGGATAGGGGGTTGAGCTTTGAGAACATGGGTGGGGATAGGGGGTTGAGCTTTGAGAACATGGGTGGGAATGGTGGTGGAGCTTCGAGAAAATGGGTGTGATTGGGGTGGAGCTTCAAGAACATGCGTGGGAATGAGGTGGAGATTTGCAAACATGGGTCTTTGCAATGGGGGTTGATGTAGCTTCAAAAACATCGGAGGGAATTAAACGGGTGGAGCTTTGAAAACATGGGTGGGAATGGGGTGGAGCTTCAAGAACATGGGTGGGAATGGGGTGGCGCATCAAGAACATGGGTGGGAACGGTGGTGGAGCTTCAACACCATGAGTGAAAAAGGTTGGAAGGAGGATGTAGCTTTGAGTACATGGATGGGAATGGGGGTGGAGCTTCAAGAACGTGGGATGGAATGGGGGTGGGGCTTCAAGAACGTGGGTTGAAATAGGAGGGTAAGAATCATTTAAACCTCAAACCCACCTACTAAACAATTTGAAAGCTAATCTTGAAAAAATGCATTGAATGCAAGGTCCTATTACAGCACTATGGCATTATAATTAAGATAGCAATGTTCCCCTATGACGTCATTGCAGCAGACAACCGGTAACTTCTCACAGGAATAATGCAAATACATCACCACGCAACAAATTAGCAACACATCAGTATAAACATAACAACGTGTTACAGGATGGAATTGTCTTATTAAAACCGTTCCTGTGAAAGCTTATCTCAGTGCAAAGCAGCCACGAGCTTCATCTCTCTGCAACTTACCTTGAGCTGGGAGGTATGAGGTCGCCATGGAGACCAGCGTTATCAAGCACAGAGAAAGCACGCGCCATCCTCGGCTTTGCGCCGTCAGAGCAGCTGCACGCGTCACAGCCTCCATTCAGACAAACTCATGTTTTTGGCCGAGGCGATTGGAGAAGAACCGGTCCGCGCCTTGGCACCGTGGGCGAGGAGAATCTGCAAAAATGAATTTAAAAAAATGGGCATTGCATCACACACACAATGTAATGTAACGTAATGTAATTCACGCCTCGATAAATCGCACGCTAGATGAGAATCCTTCGTGCGCGTGCCCACTGTGGAGAGACTCGTAGGTGTGCGCGAGAGCTGCGCGCTTTCTTTGTTTCTTCAGCACGCGCTCGTGCAAGGGGGAAAATAATTCATCTTAATAATAAAACAGCCGTTTCTGCAAAATATAAATCCCCTAGCGTCAATCAGGAACTAGTATCCCGAGCTAACGTGATCTTAGTAGATCTGGCTACCAAGCGCTAAGTTAATACCCAGGTACAGTTCAGGATTATATATATATATATATATATATATATATATATATATATATATATATATATATATATATATATTTTTTTTTTTTTTTTTAATAATCCGTGTAGCCATTCTTCTCACTCTTTAAGAAACTGCAGTGCCACTATGATAGAAGGTTGGCTATCTAGCTGAATATGTGGCAATGGAACAATAACAAACCCGGGCTTACCATCAGCTCACCGTTCAGTACAAGGCTACTTTCCCAAAAGTGCTAAAGACTCCCTGACAGCGATAACGGTCTCGCGCTGTAGTGGCATGTAATGCTAGCTAAGCTAACTAACTGCCCGTCCTTACTACTGACCGGTATGTGAGTACATATTTCTAAAAAGTTCTGCGTTTATTCTTTGCTAGCTCACATTAATCACATGCATGCTAGCTAAGCTTTGTGCAAAAGGAAATATTTTCGCTAACTGCCACACATGCATCTATCTGGGAAGCCTTTGCTAATCTTAAGACACGCGACCCTTACCTTGCAAGGCCCTTAGTTAATTAAATATCCGCTGGAGTTGACATACTCGATTGCAAATCAGGTGCGGATCTAAGAAAAGTTTTTCTCCCATGACATCCAGACATAACGGGATATTTTTCATGGAGAGGTGCCTGATCCCTCTCCGCTCATAGAGCATCCTTCCCTCCTCCAATAGACTGACTCGTAGTCGGCACTACAGTATCCCCGCCTCTTCTTTGTACTTATTTGGGCATGTAGACCGAGGAGCTCGATTTCTATTGGCTAGAAGAGCTGTCCATCAGTGATAGGGTTAGGTTGATTCGCTCGCTGGCGTCTGTGGTTACACGGCAACGCTGACTGTAGTTTGTAGGACGAGATATAACAGCTATATTAGTCTTGCACGGTGTTAAAATGTCTAAACAGTAGAGTAGGAAAACGACAGATTTAGTAAGTTAATCATTTGGACATTTATTTCTTGCATGGTGCGAATTTTAACGCATGGGAAAATACCTAAATACATAAAAATTAGTCAGTGATAATATATTGACACACATCGCCCCCTTTTGGTGGTGAAGGGAAGGACAATTTCATCCACTGTATGATTAAACTAGAATTCATTTCATTTATTTTATTAATGCTTTAAAAACGAGTTCATTTTGAGCATAGTTATAGTTTGTAACATTGCACAGATAATTTTCCCAGTAGGACATCACACCATTCATTTTTCCTTCCATCCATCCATCCATCCATCCGTCCGTCCGTCCGTCCGTTCATTCATTCATTCATTCATCCATCCATCATCTATCTATCCATTCATTCATTCACTCACCCATCCATCCATCCATTCATTCATCTATTCATCTATCCATCTGTCCGTCCGTCCATCCATTCATTCATTCATTCATTCGTTTATCCATCCATCCATTCATCCATCCATCTATCCATTCATTCATCGATCCATTCGTTAATCCATTCATTCATTCATTCACCCATCCATCCATTCATTCATCTATTCATCTATCCATCCATCCGTCTGCCTGTCCGTCCATCTGTCTGTTCATTCATTCATTCATTTGTTCATTCGTTTATCCATCCATCCATTCATCCATCCATCCATCTATCCATTCAATCATTAATTCATTAATTCATCCATCCATCCATCCATCCATCCATCCATCCATCCATTAATTTAATCATTAATTCATTAATTCATCCATCCATCCATCCATCCATCCATCCATCCATCCTACCATACATCCATTCATTTATTCATTTTCAGTTTCCTTTAGTGTCACAATGAGTCTGGAGCCTATCCATGTAACCCTGACCATAACCTGTATGAGAAGACACTGCAAGGCACCAGGAACAAGTTCATTCACATCCTGGGAGCAATTTAGTATAGTCAGTCCATCTACTAGCATGTTTTTGGAATGTTTTATTCATCTTCATGGCCACAAAGTGGTCAGTAAGACCTTGTTATAAACTAAACTGCTTGATTCACTAGCTTTAGAACACAGTTAATTTGCTGCTGTCCCAGATGGACAGAGAGATGTGACACCCCCAGCCAGGTCACCTTTGTCAGTGAGTTTTATTCCTCAGCATAACTCAATGAAATGAGGATTGCAACCTAGCAATCGAGCAAACACTCTCTAGTCCATGGGCCTTATATACCCTTAGGTGGATATTGACCTTTAAATGACATAAACTTGTTTACTACATTTGGTGCCTTACACACATACAAACTTTTTTTCAGAGCCTTATACAGCGCTGTAATCCCCATCTACATACAGTAAAAGTGTATGCAGTGACTACTGACGGCCATATTGTAAATCAATCAATTGACTCACACGGTCATATTGTAAATCATTCAATTTACCTCGCAGTGTTCTATAAAGCCCAGACTGCAGGGCTTTTATTTGTTGTCCTGACAACAAGTCTTATGGTATTATTTGGGCCAGACAGCACCCATCTGCTCCCCAGACCAACTGTATATGTGTGGCGGACGAAACTGGCTTCCTTGTGTCCAGTCAGAGACTGAGTGATGGACATCGTTATCATAGCCTAGTTTTGGGATATCAGCTTGTGGGTATATGTGTTATATTCCTCCCAAATCTGTGTATATATATATATATATATATATATATATATGAGAATGCTTTGATTAATGAGGTCAAAGCTGTGTGCTGTTCTATGTAATAACACATGTATTAATCTTAATAAATGAACCACTTTCTTTCCAAATGTAAACAAAAAGCACGAAACATAAAAACTGTGGCGGAAACAAAAAAAGAGAAACCATGAGAGGAAGAGGTTAATGCTGTGACAGTTTAATGTAAATCCAAGACAAAGTGTGATTACATTTCTACACATATACAATATGCATATGTGAGCATACAAATTCTCATTAATAACTCGATTCACCTTGGAGACCGAAAAAATGATCAAAAGTAACAGTGAATAACAAGCTATAACATAGTTCACCACAACGCGAGCCCCTTCTCACCCTACAGTTAGTAAATAGAACAATTAAAATAACTATATTCTTCTATAACCCAGATGTTTGTTAAAATCCTCCATAAAATTTACACTGCTATCGTTAGTCGTCGAAGCCTAATATAAAACTCACTCAATTTTTCTACAACGAAAATTAAGAGAAGCACACAACATCGTAATGGTAACACAAGCGCTTAGTTAGCAAGTACTCAACGTTTTGGAGTTAAATCATTCTTCTTATTCTCAATATTATATTCAATTTTAACATTCTATAAAGCCAGTAAAATATCCATTCTCATAACATACTTAATAATATTAGTCTAAGGTACGGGGTACACATAGCGCTACGTTAGAACAGATTGAAATAATGAGACGTCACACGTTCTTCAAATCCCCAATAATGAATGCTAAATTAAAAAAAGAAGAAGACATTAAACAAAGGAACATACTTGAAAAATACTGCAGCACACAACAGCTTTGACAACAACTAATGAGATACACCATTGAGAAACCCTACAGCAATAGACACAAAAGAAAAAAAGAAAAAATCAGGGTCAGGGTGCGATGCTTTCTTAGGTCTTGAGATATAATATAGAAAAATATTTAGTTTACATTTGACTTGTTGCTGTGCAAGTAGAAAAGAAGTTCATGTCATAGATGGTTGCACACATGGCTACGGTGCGTCACAGCTACATAACAGATTACCACGGCGACCGGTGATGAATTGTCGTTTCGTCTGGTGGGATCTGACAGATTTGCGTTTGATCGAGTGCGTCTGCAGCACCGTCTGCGTGGAGAGCAGGATTTACTGTCGAGCCGTTCAGACAATCGAATCCATCATGAGAATCTGACCAACGATTCAACTCCATACTACCAGGGATTAAAGATCTTTGACTCATTTATTTTGGTTCTAAAAAAGTATAGAGATTGGCCATTTCTATAGTTTGACCTCTTAGCACATTTGCACATGCAGATTACTGACCGCTCTGTTTTAAACCCACGCCCAGAACAAAAATAACAAAACATTTTCAAACACTTAACAAAAGGGCTTAAAGATGGTTGAAGTGCTGTCACTCTGTCACCGAAAGGAAGTGATAAAACACCTGTCAGCACCCATGATGTTCAACAGTGTGTGCTTCACAAAGCGCTCGTACACTGATTAGACTATTTAGGGTAATAAACAGCGTCTTCGCTTGTCAGGAATTTCAAATGCTTCGAAGCGTTAGCTAGGAGGACATCTGGCGCTGGGAACTGAAGGGGGACGTGAGATTTGATTACCATGAATAAAAGCAGCGCGAAAGAAAAAGAAAAGAAGGGTCCATTTTGACCATTGCTTTAAAGCTTCGAGTTCATCGATTGGAAGGCAGTGTTTTGACATGTGGATGAATTTTTCCAGGAGGTGATCAAGAAGAGAAAATCATAGTTAAAAAGACTTCGTTTGAAATTGTCAGTCGTATAAAATATGATCGTTTTTCCAGACATTTTGGTAACTGGATCAAAAAAAAAAAAATCTTCATAGACGTAGCTAACGGCTAATTCCAGCTCATCCTAGTTCATTTAAAAACGAAAATAAACCAAAAGGAAAAACACAAGATGTTACTTAATACGTTTTTGTGGATGTTAACGGTAACCAAGTTATTCTTGTGAGACATATTGCATCCTTTTATTTTTTCTCTCTTTTTTTAGGAAAAATGTACATTTACAGTAAAAAGATGGCACTGTTTTGTAACAACTAATAGTTATTCTATAGTTATATGTATATATATATATATAGAGATAGATATGAGATGTTTAGTCTCACATTGTACATTCATTTTGTGCTAGTGACCATCACTGGTATCTCATTCTGGTCACTATGGAGTACTGCTTTCTATTAGTTAATTGATTCACATATACTCACTTCATAATCACATTAGTAAAGCTGAAGAACTTGTAACCGAAGGGGGAAAAAAAGTGTATAAGATAAGAAAGAAGTTATCTTCGAGAAAGCTAGGAAATGTACAAATTCCTACAACGGGATTCAAAGAAAGAAAACCAGCGAGCAGCTTGAGATCGCACGCGCAGTTAAGAATGATTTTGTCAAATCGTGTTGATCCTATATACGCTGTGGTGTGGAATCTTTCTGTACGTCGATCTCATTTTTCTTCCCCTGTCAAGTCATCTCATTTACGTTCGACGGACAATCCTGCGCATCGTCAACACCCTGAATTTCTTTGGCGGGAAGAACTACAGGTGTGAAATGACAACGAGTCCCCGTGTGGTCAGACATGGCCGGACTACGTGAGGTAAAACAGGACCAGAGACGATAGACAGTGCAGTGAGACAAGACTTCGCTTTCTAATATGGAATGTTAAGACGCATTTCTAATCAACACAGGAACGTCCACTTCTCGGCGTCCTGGAACCGATACGACTTAAAAAATCAATAGACATCCTGACATCCTACATCGGTCAGCTCAAAACGAATAAAAGTCTATGAGGAAAAAGAAACCTCGAACATATAAGCTCATGAATTAAAAACGTCTGGGGAGAATCAACGCTTTCTGACCAACTAGATGTCCCTAAGAATACTTTGTATTATTATTACCAGCAGACACAAAACAAAAACGAGCCCTAATGATAATCAACAAAACCTTGACGATTACTCTAAATGTATCTCTAACTGACACGAAATATTTATAACATGATCAACAAACAAAAATAAAACCACTTCAAATGCGTGTACTATGGCGTGACATGAGAGGGGAGAATCAGATGCACTCGGAAAATCACATGCATGTGCCCTCGTCGAGTCAGATCACTTAATCATTGGCGAAAACACAAGCTGGCATTAATCAAGCAGCAAAAAAATAAAATAAAAATAAAAACAAACGCAACGGTTGGCCCACAATTTCTTTCCCCGTATCAGCGATCCCTTTCTCTTAAAGCAAGATCCAGCACAAGTTCTTCCTTTAATTAAGACAAAGAGGAACAAACAAATTTCTGCAACTCTTTCAGGTGAACAATCGCTTCTGTGACCGGCTTCGGGTTCGTGTTGAGAACCACAGCCTTCAAAGCACAGAAAAAAAAAGAAAAAAAATCCCCAGCACGGACCTTCCCAACAAACGCTTGGTCCAGAAGGCGGTGTGTTTTCATGCAGTGCCTCAAGTAGCGCAGATTCCTCCAGGTCCTACCGACATGCTCAAAGCCAACATGCTATTCTCATTAAGATGTGGAATTTAGTCTCCCTTTCTCTCTACAATTCCCATCCAAAAAATTAAAAATCCATCCAGTGCCATCCTTTAGCACCTTAAATCGGTCCTGTCCCTACCTCGACCCGCTCGCTCACCCTCACAGGTTCACTGTTTCAACATCATTTCTGCACCAGGCTCACCGGGGCGGCTCGATGTTCTGTTCTCTCTGCAAACACTCCTGCTCTTCTGACCTCCTTCCAGAAATCCCTCCCAGATGTGCTGCAACTGGACCTCATTAGCAGATAATATACTTTGCCCTTAACCTCAGGATTCGATGACGGTTAATCAAACGCATTAGCGCGGGCATTCGAAACGACTCATGTGTAGCGCCTCGGTTTCCAACGATTCATGCCGTCCTAACAAAACGAACACGGGAAAAAATTTCAGTGCCACTGAATAGGTTCCTAAGACACACAGCTACGCTATACAGTAAACATACTATACATAATATAGTAACAAAATGTCACTAATCTTTACCGAATGACAACTTTGGTTCATTACTCCAAGGAAGTATCTTGGTCTAAAAGTTAAATAAGCTCATGCATGCGAAACAAGAAGCACTGTTGTTTTACGAAATGGTGTTGTGTATCATTATCTAGCTAATTACATTTAGGACTATGCTTACACCCGGAAGGTAAGAACAAAACATCTCAGACGAAGATGTCCAACCAAGAAGCCAACGGTCAAACTAGTTTCTGTTGGTTCTAAAAGGTTTTCCAGCCAAGTAAACCATTGTAATATGTGTAAGGCACTACGAGGGAACAATGATAAACCTAAGACCGTGGAGAAATATATATCGCACAAAGGTGCAGAGGAAGGTGTACCACGCACATGGCCAACAGCAGCACACACACGTGCACAGACTATTATGTTATACATGCTTATGTTATTACAACAACGTTGTGCAATCACATTTAAAGAGGAGGAACCAAAAATTCTATTGGCATCAGAAAGGTTCTTCATAAAATAAGCAGGAGTAAAATTGCTACATCCTAAAAGAAGGAGCGAGGGGGTAGGGCTAGCTAAATGTCCTACCGTATGACAAAACTTAGTTTCTTTTCTAAATGTGAACACAAAAAAAAAAAAAAAAAAAAAATCTATAAATACACTAGAAAGTCTTTTGTCTTTTTTGTTTTCCTCATAGTTCCAGAAGATTCCTCCAGCTGTTGTTATAGGAGAGGATGGCGGAGTACATGCAGCACCCATCACCGCAAGTGATTCGGAAATGTTTAAGACAGTTCAAGGCCATCATTATTTTTTTTTTTTCTTTGTAGAGCAGCAGATATCCGTATTTCACCTTATATGACGTTCTCATCCACCACGTGACCTCAGCTCAACAGTCAGTGAACGAAAAAAAAAGGAAGAAAGAACGAGCTAATCAAACTCCCAGGCTCTCCTAAAATGCCAACAGCAACGTGACCATGCTGGACAAGAAATTAAATGATTTCTATCATATTTTGAAAATATTAGAAAACCCCAAAAAGAAACAGAACTGGCCCTTTTTTTTAAAAAAAGAAAACCAAACTCATATGAAACAAAAAATAAATCTCCTTTCAAACTCATCCCTTCCCTCCTATAGTACTCTTTCTTTCTCCACCAGCGTCTTCATTGTCTTCAAGTTTAAGCGTGACGAGGACAGGGAAAGGGTTTCGGGGCCGTTAAGCTTGGGCGTGGTCTCACTGACTCTGTCTTTAGTGGGGTGAGGACGGGAAGCAGCGTTGGACTCGGCTCCAGTGTTTTCTGGTCTAGAGATACGGGTATTGGTTCATCTTGGTGGGGCTCAAGGGATATCCAGTGTAGACAGTGGAGGCAGGAGAAGCGCTGATGTATGTTTGGTGGGCGAACTGGGGCTGGTACTGGCCGTGGTGCAGCGTGGGGGATGGGAGCACGCGGTGACCCATGCTGACAGGTACCTGGTGCACAATGCTTGGTGGGTAGCCAGCGTGTTGGACTGCATGGTGAGCTGAACCCTGCGATGCCACCAGGTGTGCCACAGTGCCGGTCGATCCCAGGGCAGCGGGAGTGGTGTACGTGTAAAGGTGGGGTTGGCCAGATAAGTGAGTGGCAGCTAGGTGGGGGTGCACATTAGCGCTGTGGGAGGGGCTGTTGTGGTGAAAGGAATAGGGAGCTTGAGCAGCCATGGTAGGTGTGATATAGGCTTGTTGTCTCCTGTGTCCTCCAGTTCTCTCGACCGCCATGTGCTGCTGAGCCTGGTAAAAAAATAAATGTCGTGTTATTCAATCATCACACTATTTTCCTTGTTTTTGGCTTTGCATACAGATGACCAGCTATCAGTCAACCTGACACGACTACAGGTTCGAGAAACACATAAACTCCACACCTGGCTGAGATTGAGCGGCTGCTGCTGGAAGGGGTGTGGCCCGGTACGTTGCTGCCGATATGCTCCGCCTCCAGGAACACCCCCCGATGAGTGATTGTGAGCTGACAGGCCTCCATTGGAGGATTTAAACTTGTAGGCAGGATTCTGGTGGTTCATTGTGTCTGTATTGATCAAAGATATATTTGGAATGAGAAAGTGATTAGCATATTCATGTAGGCCATGATGAATGCCACAACTATTTATTGAGACTTATTGAGAAAAGTCTGGGTCTCACCAGGCACAAGTCCATCACACTCGCTCAGGCTCTCGCTGGTCTGGCTCTTCAGAGGAGGGATGATGATGGTTCGGGGATTTCCGTTGTTGTAGTCCTCCAGCACTGCGCCCTTAGAGTCATAGTTGTTAGCATTGAGGCCGTTGGTTCGGGACTCGACAGCATAGGGGCTGTTATTGCTGGAGTCAGAGTCTGGGGAGTCGTGGACAGTGACACAGCTGATGACGTTTTTCCGCTGCTTGGATGATGTGCTGTGAGGAGATGAGAGCAATACAGATAGGAAAATTATCAACGCTTGTGTAATTGAAAAAATATCGTAGATAAAATATCAGATCAACCCCACTGACCTGGTGTTACTGGGCTGCTTGTGCTCATCCTCCTCGTCTGTGTCGCTGCTGATGGTGATGATGCTGACAGCTGGACTCGGGGTGTCAGGGATGACGATGGTCTGCCGAGGAGGGTTGTGTTGGTTGTGTTGTGGGTGTTGGTTGTGTGGTACGTGGTGCTCTCGCGTTGTGCTGGAGGCCTGTTCTTCTCCCCACCCTCCACCACCTCCTCCTCCACAGGCCTGGGGTGGGGCGCAGGCAGCAGAGGGTCCGTTTTGTACCACAGCGCAGCGTGGCGGTGTGTTCTCCTTAACACGCTTCGAGCGCTGAGGGGACAACACCGCCTGGGAGGAGGACACCTCATAGGCTGACACGTTTCTGAGACAAGAAGGAACATAAAGGTGTCAAAGAATAAACTCTTACATCACATCTCACAAAAACCCCAAACAAGTGCTCTTACTGACCTGTTGCTCATCTGCTGCGGCTTACTCTTTTTGGAGGACGAGCTGTTGTTTGACGGCTGCCTCATTACATGAGCCACGCCCACATTCAACGGTTGTTGGGAAGGCAGTGACACGTGACCGGCAAGCAAGGCTGGCTGTTGCATGATGGGATTGTAATGGCTGCCATGGGGATGGGAATTCCTGAAAAAAAGTAAGCATTGTTTACCTTTCTTTTTGAGAGTAAGCATCAACGTGGAATGACAAAAGTTTGATTTTTTAAATTTCAGCTCCATCTTTTCTTGAAGCTAGATCTGCAACATAATATGCTGAAATAGCCCTTATTTGTCACATATACATTACAGAACAGTGAAATTCTTATTTCGCATATCCTATCCTTGGAGGCTGGGGTCAGAGCACAGGGTCAGCCACAATACAGCACCCATGGAGCAGAGAGAGTTAAGGGCCAACAGTGGCAGCTTGGCAGTGCTGGGGCTTGAACCCCCAATCTTCCGGTCAATGACCCAGAGCCTTAACCACATGAGCCAACACCACAGCACACTTAAAAAGGTAAAGGGTTCTCTTACAGTTTTTGGTTTCAATTGCTAACAAACATCAAATATCGAAGCGAATTTTTCAAAACTCCTCATACAGTCAGCATTACTAATATGAATCTTGGTTCATTTCATCTCCAAACCTCGCACAAACCAGCAAAACACTTCATACATGTCTTAAAATAAGCTCGTTCAACCGTATCGCTGGAAATGATTCTCACTCAGGAAGCCTGCACTGTCATTCGTAACACACTGACCTAAAAAAACACAAAGACCTGGGAGCATTACATAAATGATGAACTTTTGAGGTCTTTGAAGTTTGAATGATTTTTCATATAAATCAATATTTCATTATAGAATAGAAAGAACACCTTTTCACTTCACTGACTGTACGACTAAAGTACACGTACTGTGACCAGACACATTTGCAGAAATGCTGCAGTTTGCTTCAATGTCCTTTATTTGTTCTATATCTTTATATAAACCTAAACTCTGCTTACTCATCTGTCCCCACCAACCTGTCTTCCTTCATCCATGTTTCCAAACAAAATCAATTAACTGTGTTGGGAACGATTATTGTATTGTAAATATTGTGATATTTATATATATATATTCAGTATGGTTACCTCCGAGCTGCATGAGATCTGCCATGGCTCTGTATCGAATGTGTTTTTAACAGTTTTGAAAGCAGTGTGTTAGCATTTGAAAAATGTGCTGCAGATATCTAGTGTTTTGCGGGTGCTGGAGTGTGAATGACAAAAGAGTTCATAGATTTTGCAAGATACGGTCATTGAATGCGTTCGGCGTGAAAACAATGAAAAAGGATTCACAGTTTGGTCTGTACAGCCGTCTGTTTCGGGCGACTGTGTAAAGAGTTTCGAGAATGTGACATGGGTTCTAAGCAATGCATGAAAAAAAACAAACAAAACTAAGAGAGATCTGTAAATCGATCTGAATATAATCAATAAAATAAATCAAGCAACATCTATCAACAATCCCCGTGACATGCCAGCGCTACCAATCATGACCCAGTGCAATATGAAGCTTGTCCAGTAGAAGGCAGCAGTGTCTGTATTGGACAGCAAGCAGACTGACAGCAGAGGCATGGCTCTCAGAGGAGAGATCTCTGACTCTGCAGTGTGAGTGCGACACTCCTGCAGACGGGCTCACCGAGGACAATAGAGGCGTCAGGGCTGGGCTGAAGGCTCGCATCTCCACTTCTCACGACATCAGCAAACCCACACGAGGCTGAGTCTGCTGCCCACACAGCAACGTGAGCCAGCTCAAATCCTTCGCCTTATAGTTAACTCAGTGACCCGAGCTGCCCCACGAACCACTCAAAAACTCTTAAAACATTTAACATGAATTTCTCTATTAGCGCTGAATGCAATATGGCGTGCTTTTTGACTAGCGGATTTTAAAATAAAACTGTACTTCATTTTGCATGCATAATTCATGAGCAAACCCAGCTGGTAGGCTGAGTACACAGCTTCCTGCCTCGTTCAACTTGCTCATTCATCAAAGTCAAATAGGCATGCGATATAACACTTTTCCCCTGTGTTTTAAAGGTGCAAATGAGTACCAACATGCTCAGTAATGGGGTATCGTGATATGTGCATTCTTTTGATGTATACATATTAGCAGGGGTGTAATTATTAACTACAGTCACACTACATCTTCACTGCCTTATTGTGACAGGGCTTAGCGACGGAGTAGGCACGTTTCCCTTCCATTCTAATGGCTTCCACCTTCTCCATGTTTCCATTCCTAACGGAGCAATGCTATTTCAGGCTGGTTGAAGAAGGACATGTTGGGATCGCTCAAAAACACCTCTGGACACTGATTCTGATAAGCACAACATGATGGATGAACATGAAGGGCAATGCATGGCTGAAGCGTCTGTTCAAAAACTTCTGATCATGTGTCAGCTTATAGGAGACGGCACAAGCAAGGACAAGGACACACACACATTTTTACCTATAACCTAATAGTGCTTATGAAATCTTCTTCTGCTCGGGATAAAAACATCTGTCAATTATGTAAATGTGTTATAGAGCTATTCTATGACTTTCTACTGTGACTGTGTGTGTGCAATTCAACACAATGATACTATCTTTACCTGTATCACTTTAGTATTGAATTTCTTTTCAGATTTGAACCCAAAGTGGGTGTGGCCTAAACCAGATGTGAGGTTTACTTTCTTGTAGTTTTTCTTTGTTTTGAATCCTGATGTTATTTCCTCAGAAACACCAGGAAAGCAGATCTCCAGAAGCAGAAAACCTCCATCACTGTTTGTGAATTCTGGCCCTGACACCTCCTTAACATCACCCCTTATTGTGCATAGGACTGATTATTAAAGCCTACAGCTATTATTTTTGTTTGAACCTACCCACGATATTTTCTAACACATTCGCATGGGTCTGTTTCGCAAAAAATAAACAAACTAGTAGCCTAATTTAAAGCACCATGACCCTGATCAGGCAGTTACTATGTAAATGTGCTGTGCAGTGATGCACAAGCTTCACATATGACCGGTCAAGCAACTTCCAGCCATGTGATCCTTCCTCATATCTGTACTAGTATCTATTTATCAGTGTATCTCTTCAATCTGTGTAATATATTTGCTCCCACTGTGTACTTACATGTAAGATTTTTATCCTTCAGGTTAATATTAAATAACCTCATTGCCTTTCTTATAGCAAATTAGCTTTAAATTGTACAATACGAAGCACTCAGGGATGAATATTGTTTTTAAATATCACTGTAAGGAACTGGCATCTATTTGTTTACAGACTGAATCCCAGCCAACTAGAAACCCAGATAGCAATGACACCAAATGAATACAAATAGCTGCAGGATAAACTGACATTTTTATTTACAGATATTATTTCTATGCAACATGAACCCCATTTTCTGTTTTCAGTCCTCATATTGAGTATACAGTAACAAACAGTGATCTCTGCCCAGAAACACGGCTACAACAAATCAGCAATGCATATCAATTTAATTTTGTTGCAGATACCAAATTCGCTCTGCCTATATTCTCTGTAAATGAGCGAGGGCACACAGGTGGACTTACCTCCAGTTGGGCAGGGGCTGAGATGTGCTCATGGAGTCCGGGATGACGGTGGCGTGCTGTACAGAGGTGTGTGTGAGCTGCTGCCATGCTGGGGGCAACAAGATCTGCTGGGTACCAGAGGGCCAGGCCTGCTACAAGACAAGGAGAGAATGAAAGAATAGCGTTGGGGCTTTGGGTTGGTAGTTTGAAGTTTTGCACTGCAGGTGGTACAACAGTGTAAGACTCTTGACTGAACAGGTCCGTTAGAACACCCACACATTTCGAATAAGGAGAAAAGGACAAAGCTATTTGCAGCTGTGACCGTTAGCAACTGTGCCAAACTGTGCCGAAGAGCAACCAAACAGGTCAAACGTTCCCTTTAGGCAGGCTGACTATGCAGGGACGTGTTCTCTTCTTCCTCTAAAACACTGTGGTAATACATTTCTATAAAAATAAATAAATAATACACAGCATAAAGCAGACAAGCACATCTCATTTATCTATTGCCATTGTCCTCTACAAGTGCTCAAATAGACTCAACACACCAAAATGAAACAACTTTGGCAAAAAGCCACTGTTGAATAACAAAAAGCTTTTGTCACTTTCATTTTGAATTGAATTTCTCATCCTTTCCCTTGGCACTGCTATCTTAAGAGATTCATAATGCACCTTGAAAAACGAAGCATGGCCTTGACTCACATCTCCAAAAAGATAAGACCTTGCCTTAATAAAGATATGTAGCATCTCCTAGGCAGTGCGCTGATGGCTTTGACGTTTTCCAAATCAGCTCAGGATTTAATTAAATTCAGGAGCCCCCCATTCAGCGGCTTTGTGAGGAGCTGCTTTGTATGACTGGCATGGAGTGCACGGAGTGCCAGGCGTAATTTGCCCAGAGACGTGGCTAGCAGAGGAGTGTCTTCAGCTCTAATGGCTTAATGCAGCTCTACTGATTAGCAGTTTAATGTACAACTAATGAATTGTTGCTTTAATACCATTCGCACATCTAGTTTACGGGGCCATCAGTATGGGCTGGAGCGCTTGGCTCAACACAAAGGGGGCCTGACCACAAACGGCAGGGGTCTATTATGTTTAAGCTTAGAGACAGACCAAACAAGGGCCTTAGGGGGAAAAAAGGGTTCATTTCTGTTTGGCCATGTCTTCCAGGTTTTGCTGGAATATTCTTAAAGGTGTTTGCTGGATAACTGAAATTAACAGGATATTTTTTTTTTGTCACCTTCATCTTTTGCCTGCTGTGTCTGTTTTTGTCTGAAGCAAATGTTGGGATTAGAGTAAAGGCGCATGGAGGGCGGTCATTAGTCGAGTCGAACAATTTATCTCAAAGACTCAAGCTGTGAAACAAAAAAGTGCATAAAACTAGAACATGTCCTTTTTCACATACTTTGGTGAAGTTTTCCCAGAACGCTCTCTAAACAAGTCAGCACTTGGTATTGTTTTTAGCTGACATGAAATGCTGAAAGCCCTGTTAACCTATATGCAGTGTGCAACCCTCAACTTCCTTTAAGGTAATGACCTTATTCTCAGCAGATTATTTCTTTCCTTTGCAGCCACACTGTCACAAATATTTATTTCTCTACTAGACGTTATGTCCCTGCAGCCCTTTTCCTACATTCTGGGCACTTTCAGTTGTCTCACTCTGGCCTGGGGTGTGTAATCAGCTCGTCTGCCCTGGAACTGTAACCCAGATAAGGACTCTTTTCCATGCATAGCCATCTTCTGCACAACCCCCATTCTGACATGGCGCCCAGTCTCTCTCGCTTGGTGAAGGCCCTTTGTCACCCCTAGAGGCTCTGAATGCTCTCCCTCCCTGATTGTTCCTGCATTTTCTGCATTCCTGATCCAGATAAAGGCCTAGGCAGCCTTCTGGGACCAGCCTCATCCCTCTTCACACACACTTGAAAGACATGAGGGCTCTCAGACCTTCAGGCAAACAAGCATAGAGCGAGAAAAGGACCAAGCTTTCTCGCACAAAAAAAGGGGGGGGGCATTATGGATCTCAGCACATTAAAATGGGTGAAGAAATGACGTGTCTATAATCCATAAAGCATGTAACTAAGGTCTGATTTAAACAGGCTGGATGGAAAGTATCAAACTCCACCAGCTAGTCAAGAAGTTCAAGCCAAACATCATCAATCCAGTTCAGGTCCTGCCTTATGGCCCCTAAGGCTAAAAAACCCGTCAGCGTCCATAGATCTTTCTGAGAGCCGGCCTCTGTCATGCTCGTCAGACCATGACTGGCTTTCACTCTAGGGAAAAAAACCCACAAGTGCTGAGTTTCAGTGGAGACAAAAAGCCCAGCCTGGTAACAGGCTCTGGGACCAGCTCTTGTGACACCCACCCACACACACACACACACACACACACACAATTATAATATATGACCAAATGAGAAAGACTTTGTCAGAGGAGGTGAATTATAGTTCATTAAAACAAAATGGGTCATGCTAATTGCTCTTTTCCAAAGCCACATTCAGCTGTAGCAGTGCATTCAGGAGACACAGAGAGGTATAATTAGTTTACCACGCATGGTTCTTCATCGCCATGGTGAAGGAGGACGTGTTTGTACCTGTGTGAGAAGGCCAGGTTGGATCTGCAGGGGTTGACCACCGGGGGCCTGAGTCACTATGGGAACAGCATTCTCCATCCGTACGGAGTAGCCGCTGTGCTTGGAGGGGGACGCCTGCAACCCTGAGGACACACCAGACACACCACAGGTCTGCTCATCTGTAGCACTATTCCTATTCATAACACATGACTGATATTTATGTGTACCAAGTGATGACAGGATTCAGTTATATTCAGAATTCAGATCAATTAACTGAGTAGCTGAACTACTCTTGAGTGCTCAGACATTAAGATTTGAATGTCCACTACTATACACTCACTGGCCAGTTTATAAGGAACATCCATGCAAGTATCCAGTCAACAGAAGACCAGTATGGGTTCCACTCTTCTCAGAGAAAAAAAAAACAGAAATCTAATCTACCCCTAGACTTTTTCCTGTTCTTGATTTACATCTAATCTAGTCTTCTGCCTCAAGGTGCTGTGTTGAGGATTTCTGCTCACTTTGCTTATTTGCATTACAACAGTCTTTGTAGTAGCTTCGTAGGAACTACAGTCTGGCCATCAACAAGACAGATGTTTTTCAGACCATTCTTTTTAAATACTGTGGATTGTGTGTGAGAATTTGTTTCTGAAATACTCAAACCAGCTCGTTTGGCATTAACAACCATGCCACCATCAAAGTTGCTGAGCTCATGTTTATTCTGATGTTTTATGTGAACGTTAACAGAAGCTCTTGACCTGTACCTGCATGATTTTATCCATTGCATTGCTGCCACATGATTGACTGATAATTGCATGAAGGCATACAGGTGTTCCTAATAAAGTAGCCAGTGAGTGTATATATAATTAATGTATATTGTTAACTAGCTAACATTCTCTAGCTCAATTCCTTAAATCTCCAGGCTGGGCTTCTATTAAGTTCAAATATAACTCAAGACTCCATGTGTGAGATTAGTGCTCTCACCTTGGAAGGTTGGTGGGCAAACAATAAGCGCCTGCTGGAAGGGGTCAGGCCGCGTGGCGCAGAGCTGAGGGGCGCCAGGCTGCAGGGGCATGGTCCTGGGTGCCACGGCAGCCATGGGCGCTGCAGGAGGCTGGTAGAGTGCAGATTGGTAGTTTAGTATGGAGACATCAGGATTGGCAAGGGAAAGGGTGGCACTGGTGGAGGAGGGAGCCAGGTTGGTGGCCTAAAGGAACCGATGGAGTCAACAAACAAACAAACAAAGACAAACAAAAGCATGAGGAGTGGGTGTGGGAGGGGACGACGTGGAGAGATGAGGGAAATGGAGGGAAAAAAACGATCAAATCATAAATGATAAAAATGCACTGATTATAGAGTAGGTGTCTAAAGGGTCATTATCTGTGAAGGATGTTTTAGGAAGGATGCCTCGAAAATGACAAAAATGGCTTTTCGGAAAACGGCAATCGATGAAGTTGAAAGGCAAACCATCCCTGCGTTTTACAAGACATAAGAAATAAGCTGGAGGTACCATTTTACACAGATGTGAGGTCTTAAATTTTTTAAGACTGCAAATGAAATAAATGAAATCCGGCCTTTTAATGCTCGGGATCTGAAGTCGTTAATAATCCGTTCTGTATCAACACAAATGCTACATTTATTTGATGTGCAGCACAAGTACATCTGGTGTTCAATAAAACAGCTTATTGACCACTACATGGGGACGGGAGGGGTGCGGAGGATGAGTACGTGTCAATCAGTGCTCTCGTGTTACAGTTTATGCTACTCCAGCTCATTGAACTTGCTCGGTCTCATTAGCGGCAGATAATAATTTCTCTCTGCCCTGCACTGTGATTAAACATACCCACACACATTTATCCAGCAAGAGCGAGACACCGAGCTTTTCAAATGCCTCAGCCTGGTCTTTATTCCTCTCTAGAGTGTTTTATCCTGCATGGTTCAAGAGCCTTTCACCTATTATCTTGTTATTTTTACCATCTTGGCTGAGTTTCTTCTTAGCTGTAGGACTAAAGTGCAGTACTTTCGTTTAACTCTAACTCTGGCCACGAAGACAGAAAGGAAATAAGGAAAGTAAATTCAGACTTTTACAATCCAGAAGAAAGGGGGAAAAAGCAAGCAGACATTTCAGGCCTGGTCAAGAGAATATGAATTCTTATACCATTCATGTCTTGAAATAAAAGCTATAATAGCTACTGATTCAAATGCAATACTTTCAACAGCAGACATGTGGAACAAGAGGTATCTAAAATGTCCTTGATCAACATTTCCCACTCTAAACCCCAGCTTTTTAATGAAGGGTAGCCTTATTTACTTTCATTTAGTACTGAAGCAATCCTGTTTCATTTCATGCCACCGCTAGTAATTACAAGCTTTTCATTAGAGTCTGCATGGGGAAAATTCTGAGTGGCACGTTTCATTTTTCATTTTCTCTTGTTTCGTGCAGCCGATGAGCACCAGGGGAGAGAGTTAATCAATACGCCACTGTGGCATTCATCAAACAAAATAAACACTGCAGCTCACTGCCTGCTAATACAACATGAACCAGCCAAGCCCTTTTCACAATCACACACGACACAAACCTTACCACCCAACATGTACGCTCAAGTAAGCTCCTTCTATATGTGCAGTGTTTTTATGGCAGAAATTCAACTGTAATTACGCTGGAAGAGGTTTAAAGGTTTACTCTGAATTCCCAGGAGGATTGACGAAGCAATAAACAAAGATGGGAGCTAGTTCAAGGTTTTAGTGGGAAAGGCATGTGTAAACAGAAGGCAGTAAATTACAGGGAAGAGGGGATGCCTCGATGAATATTCGGAGTTGGTGACTTAAAACCAAAAGTTACGTCAATATTTAAGTTACGCCTATTTGCTCCTGGGTTACACAGCTGCTGAACTTGATTCGGTGCTCAATATGCAAATCACCTGAATATGGTTCACACAGCTGAGGTTGCCAGATTTGTCTTCATTAGAAGCATCTGAGGTCAGGTTTTTCAATAGATCAAAATCCTGTGAAATGTAAAGAATGATATGAGTAATGAATACTAATGAATAATATTTAGGTATTTGACTTCCATGCCATTCCAGTGGCATTTTTTGAGTGCATTTGCAATCTGTAGTTAGGTCTGAATACCAACACACGCAATTCTGGTATTAAATCCTCATTATGTGTGTGTAACTTGGCTCTCTGAATTCTGCCCTACATTCCTACGACACCCTTTGAGCGAGGCAGGTTCAAACATTAGAAACTACAAAGGGAAAGTCGAAGAAAATGTAGAAGAAAATGCCTGGAAACTGGAGCAATTTCCAAATGAAGGCAAGGCTGTTCATGTGACAAGGACGAAATTATTTATCGGATGTATGATGCCACTCATGTCCAATTGTTTTGAGTCATAAATACAGCTAAAAAGTACAAGTAGAAGGTGGTATTTGTTACATTGGATACTTTTACACCTTGCTGTATTGTGACCTGTGCATACACAAACCTTGGTCTCGTAAGGTTAAAGAACCCAAGTTTGTGATTTCTTTCCTCTGTTAAAAATAGAGGAGTGGCTTATCATTACAATTACACAGTGCCCATATCAGATATATGCTATTTACAGATCAGAAAAAAATACCAACGGATATACGAGTTCTTGTGGTTTGATTGTTTATTTGTGTATTTTTTCTTGTTGCTAGCACAGCAGCATTGATCAGGCTGATAAAGAAGGGAGGAAATCATTTAGGAGGATGTAAGGATTTAAAACTTGTGTGATTTAGGCCTGATTTTAATTCAGCAGTTTGTTTGGTCATGCAAAGAGAAGAGAAGAAAATGCAAGACAAGCAGGAAGTGTAGACTGTCACGGATTTATTTAGAACATTGTGACACAGGACCACATGGCAACTGATTTCTACACACACACACAACCCTAAACCAGCATAAACCTGTAGGGGTTTGGAGAAGTTATCTGCATTGCTTCACCATAAATGAGTCAATGTGTGTGATCCAATAACTGCATTTTAGGATGCAAAGGGGAAATAGGAAAGGAAGTAAGGGTATGTGTGTTGACGTGTATGTGTGTGTGAGTGTGTAGACACTGACCTGGCTGTGCACAGTGTTGAGCTGGTTGTTAAAGGTCATGGTGAGGTTGGTGGAAGTGCTGGGGGCTACGTGTGTGATGAACGGTGTCTTGCTCTGGTTGACCGCGTCGTACATGTTCACTCGGCGCTTACAGATCTCCATGTTCTGGAAGCAGGATTTGACACTACAAGAAAAAAAAAAATAAAAAATAAAATAAATAAATAAATAAAAATGAATGCTCTTGATGTACACGATCATGCTCCAGTGTCAGGGAAAACGTTTCAGTGTCCCAGACAATCTGATCAGATTTTCTAGAAATGTACAGTAACGGCTACATCAATGACAGCACGGGATCCTGCCACTGGACCAGCAGGAGGCTTGTTTGGTTTGGTTTTATTACATTGCAAATATCTAAATAAATCAATCAGCAAAGAAAATGAGGGCTGAATAGAGTGAAAATCTTTTTTGATGCATTTTGGTGATGGTCAGTTCCCACATAATTAACACACAAAAATTCAACCAAATGCATCTTTCTGAACTGCTATTCATGTGTCTTCACACGGCAGCATGAGTGCTATACGCTCTCTTCCACTTACATGAGCTCACCGATTGGTTAGTGTCACTCTGATTGACTTGGAGAGAGAGTACACTTTCCGAACCAGACAGCACGGCCAGTTTGCTCTTGATCTCTTGGCTACAGCTGGGAGATTTGAACTCGCAATGTCTCAGACCATAGGATGAACCCTTTTCTGTTGCGCCACACCGAAACCTTCATTTCTAAAACTTCCTTTAGCTCAGTTGGTGCATCAGTATAGCAGCTTGAAAATACAGCAAATATGCTGGCTGCAACCCCATACACGTGATTCATGAGTCGATTCAGAGTCGAATCATTTTCTTCCTGTAATAGAACCACGCTATTTAGATACGGTTAAAATAAAATCAAGCCCATTTAAAGAGTTTGCTATTTGGTAGCATTCTGTTGAAAATCACCATCTCTGCCATGATGGATGGTTTCACCCTGAAGGGAATCTAAAGTAATGTGTGTAGTACGGCTGTGTTCAGCTGCAGGCTGAGACTCACTGTGTGCTGTGGGGGAAGTCCAGCAGGTGAGCCATAGTAACAAATGGATGGTTGAGTGTCTCAATGGGCGTGATCCTTTTATCTGCGTCGATGGTCAGCATCTTGGTCAGCAGGTCGATGAACTCTCTCCGGTCTGCCTTCTCTGCCAGCATGTCACTGCCCTCCAGCTCTGTGCTCACATTCACCTGCACGTGAGGCAAACAAAGAACCGAGTTTAATCCACTTGTCAACTCTTGCCTCAGTTGACAACCAGGTGTTTACTATCATCTAAGCTACAGAGGGAGTGTACAAGCCTAACACTGAAAATTATTAACGGTCACTGAAAGTATTAATGCATATCTCTGTAAAAGATATCGTGAATGATGGCTTTCATTAAGCATTCCACCATACTTTTTTGTTTTAAAAAAGAGATGCAAGAATTTGACCCTTCGGTGCAAAACCCAGAGATCCATAATCGACATGTCCCGGGATCTCAGCGGGTCACCAGGTCTCAGTAAAAATATTGGCAACCTTGCACCTCTGTGATATTTCCAAATATTTGCATTCTCATTAACAGCTTGTCACAGAGACACTTTGGAATGCGTCTGGCGCCAAAGCAAAGATCGTAATCAGCCTAAAGGGATCAAAGTAAACACAGATACATAATTCTACTAATTAAAAACATTGTACACAGGACATTTTACTGACACTCGGGTCAGCATCATGCACGGACTACATAATCAGTCATTTACAATGAACAAGTTTTGGAACCCTATTTTATTATGCATCGAGGAATGTCTTGTGGTGTGTGTGTGTGTGTGTGCGTGTGTGTGTGTGTGTGTGTGTGTGTGTGTGTGTGTGTGTGTGCGTGTGTGTGTTCATATCTTGGTGGGGACCAAATGTTGTGATAGCCTGACAATTTTGACCTTGTGGAGACATTCGGCTGATCCCCATGAGGAAAACTGTAGCTTTCATTTAAAATGAAAGATAGAAAGAAAAAGAAATGTTTTCTTTTACATACTGAGGTTAGACTTAGGGGGTGAGATTTAAGATGAGTATGACAAACGTATGTGTGTGTGTGTGAATTAACAAGCTGCTGAAGTACAGCACCTGGCTAGAGCAGAGATACAGGAGAAGACTAGTTCATTGGGAATCTCTTAGATAGAGATAGCAGGCACATTTTTCATAAAGCAGAGCGATTTATCTGCAGCCCCACCCCCCTGAGGCTATCTGATGAACTGCCGGTCACGGACGCAAATCTGATTCCCCGTCCCTTTTCTTATGCAAGCTGCCCCCCCATCAATCTGCTGCAGGATAAAGGAATAATCTTCAACACACACTGAAAAATAATCAGACTGTCCTCTGCTGGGAAATGGAATGACTTCGGGAGAACACACACACACACAGACACACACACACACACACACACACACAGACACACACAAACACACACCCAGGAGTGAAAATATGGCAGTGCAACAGACATATTTCAAAACATAAAAATACAGTTTAATGAACAGCCAGCCTTGTGAGTACATTGTCCCCTGGCCTAGTCAATCACGTCTGTCAGTTAACGCTCGGTCAACCACCGCACGCGTCCACCGCCCAGAATCAACCTGAGACATAGAAAAACCCACATGGCGTAATCTTTCCATGCTCTCTGCACTGCTCAGCTTTTGGGCACTCACGATGACATCATGACATCCAAGAACTCGTATAAAAAGTCACTGGTTCGTGCACGAAGCGAGACATCACTACGCACCTCGTAAAGGGACACTTTTTTCCTAGGCCTGTAGCATTCTGATCAACATTCTCAGACCAGATGTGTCTCGCACACAGTATCTCAGTATTTCCTGTCATTCTCTGGATGGAGAGCAGCCTGAGCTTTTCAACTTCCTGGGCAATCATCCCAGCATTTAGACCTTCTGCAATCATCCAGAATACAAACCAAGCACACAGCCCAAACAGCTCACTACTCATTTATTCTGAGTCGCCCTGGAACCTCAACTTCTGTGTTTTAATGACTTAATGACCGTGTTTCTTTGACTCTGTCTGTCTATTTATCTGGAGATCTCGTCACACGTTGTATAGAGCTAGAACTAGAGATGTCCAGGCTTCAGCGTATTCACTGGCCTCGGTGTAATATAAATCAGATTTACATTACGTTTGTTTTTTTCGGGAGGGAAAAACCTACACTTGCATCATTTGCTGGAAAAGTACAAGCTGTGCTGGTAAGTCCAGGGCACGTTTGACAGCTAATGGAGTGAGCTGATTTCATTTCCAATAACTTTCAGCTATTTGCAGGAGGAAACGGGGTTTTTTTTTTTTTATTTAAAAAAAAAATGATTCACTTTGACCCATCTAACCAAATCTGGTTTGAAGCTTTAGGTCACATCCTTAGTTTCAGAGCACAAATGTTTTCTTCAACTTGTAACAAGTGATGGCACTTTACCAGGGGAAGAACTCGGTTTCACTTACTCATAGACAAAACACTGACAGAGGCATGTGGAATTACACACAGGGGAACGTATGACGTACGACGCTGGACTATTATAACAATTTATATTAGCTACCAAAACTTAATAGGGGGACATATGTTCAGTGACATCACACACACACACACACACACACAAAGCAGATGTTGAAGGTGTTTATTTAGTGTGACGGAGTGTGTTATCATTTTCAGCTGTATGTGTGAATATTTGCTTTACCTGTGCCATATCATCCAGGCAGTTGAAAATGTACTTGCGGGCCTCCTTAGACTTGATCCCTGTCTCACCCTCATGATCCTCTGGTGTCTGTGGAGAAGAAAAACATTCATTCAGTTGCTCTGCTTCCACAGGAATACATTATATATATATATATATATATATATATATATATATGTATATGTCTTAAAATAGATCTCAACATACGCTTATCGGTACTGCGTTTGGGGCATTTAAAAATGGATAGCATGGGGATTCAGGTGGTTAAAGATTTCAGAACAGTTGCTAGGCAACTGAGAAATTGTGGACGCCAAGCATGGAATAACTAATAGCTAACAACTGAGGTAAATTATTTAGCTAGCTAGCACACAGAACAGATATTTGGTGTATGGGAAAAGAAAAAGCACTGAGGAAACTAGAAGAAACCAGCGAGATCATTAACATTTCCTTCGGACGTGATGGTAAATAATTAAGACAGCATGGAAATTACACTGTAACTACATCAGAAGCTAACTTAAACTTACAAAGTCATGAACAAGTGTTGGC
Source organism: Hemibagrus wyckioides (assembly GCF_019097595.1). NCBI lineage: Eukaryota > Metazoa > Chordata > Actinopteri > Siluriformes > Bagridae > Hemibagrus > Hemibagrus wyckioides. Next base: position 22,115,481 of record NC_080713.1, read on the forward strand.
CATTAATATAGAATCAGCTAAGGTGAAACACTATTTTGTTATTTCATATATAGATATATATATATGAGTTATATAAACTAGCTTGACATGAGATTACAATTCAGCATGCGATGTGTCTATGCAGTTTTAATAGCCTCGTGTTTTCAGCACAGCGTGAGATCAATAAATGTGCACTCAGCTAATCGGATTGAGGCTACATGCTGCTACAGCCTCGTAGTGGACTGAAACCTGTTCAATAGTGGAAAAGCTGTGCATTCACAACTCAGTGTGTGTCCCAAAGTTCACTCGAGGCAAGCTCTTCGGTGAAACGTGTATCAAGTGACCTTCAGCAGCTTGGAGGTTGGGGTGAGGGAGAGGAGGAAGTTTGAAAGTAGTTGAGGAACAACTCTGAGCAAGATCCTGCTCTTCTCTGGGGTTGTGTCATCACACTAACACTGTTCTGTTTTCACTGGGCTTTGGGGCTGTTTACCGGCAACAATGAGAGCAGTGGGGTTTAAGACAGGGGTTTAGGGAGCGATAACAGGGGAAACAAGCTGCGAGGCAACTACAGGATGTACAGTGCTGAATGTGAGATTCAGGCTTGAGATTGTGGAAAGGGTGGAACTGTAAGCCCTATTCACACTGGATTAGTTTTATATGGGGAGGCGGAGTAATGTAATCAATACGCGAGTATCTCTGGGAGTTTAGATCCTACTGAGTGGCAGAAATATATACTGTCTTCACTGGTAAAGGGACTTTCATCTCCCATGAATTCAAGGATCAGTCAAATTTGAAATGCAAAAATAAAATGATAGATAGATAGATCGATTTACATCTATAAGGCAACAACTAAAATGAATCTAGGCAACAATATAATTGATAATAAATGGATTATTAGTTTAAAAAAGGACAGAAAATGCTATTAAATATGAAATATATCGGCAAAATATTGAATCTTTGCCTTAAGAATCAAAGTTGTACCACATCCTAGATTCAGTAGTATCATTAACCTTCAAATCAAATCATTGCTTTATGAGTAAAAATTTGAACAAATCCTTGGAGCCTGAGATTTACACCACTTCTGTATTACATGTTATAGTCATGTGACCTATTAATGATCAATGCCCTACAACATGTGCTTCTAATTCTGGTTAAATCAAACTGTTTGTATTAATGTGCACATGTACAGCATGTAGGTGGATGTAATACTGTGTACTATGTATTATGAAGGCTCTGTGCAATGTATCTGGTGTAAGAGAACTGACCAGTGGTCCATAATGTTGCTAAAAACTGACACAAGCTTCAGCAAAAATCCACTAGTGACATCATGATGGTGCTGCTGTTGCTATAATTTTCAATACTGAGATCTCTGTGTGTGTGTGCACATACGTGTGTGAGAGTATGAATTTGAGTGTGTGTGTGTGAGTGTGTGTGTGTGTTTGTGTGTGCGCAGGTGCGTGCGGGTGTGCACGTATATGTGTGTGAGAATACGAGTCTGAGTGTCTGTGTGTATGTCTGTATGCATGTGTGTAAGTGTGTTTGTATATATATGTGTCTATGCATGTGTGTGTGTGTCAAGTGCGTGTGTGTGTGTGTTTGTATGCATATGCGTGTGTGTGCATGTATGTGTGTGTATGTGTGTAGCATGTGTGAGTGTTTGGCACGTGTGCGTGTATGTGCATGTGTGTGGTGTGTGTGTGTAGCATGTGTGTGTGTGTGTGGCATGTGTGTGTGTGGCATGTGTGTGTATGTGTTGTTTGTATGCATGTGTGTGTGTGAGTGTGTATGTGCATGTGTGTTAGTGTGTGTGTGTGTGTGTATGCATATCAGACTGTAGATCAGTCCATACCTTTAATCTCCACAGTGGATAGGTAGAGTCTGGGTCTCTGTTGAAGAACCTGGTAGTTTTCGTTCCAGCACTCAGCAGATATTCTGCTGGCAGCCCCTGTGTTTGAGAAATGTACCGAATCTGGGGGAAAAGAAGCAAAAAAAACAAGCATTTGGGTATGTGAGAGACTGCTCAAAGCATGCACAAAGTGTGCTCATCATCTGACAGAATCTGCCTCAGTAAAGTTCACATGCCACGCTCTCTCTTGTACTGTATCTCCAGCATAACGGCATTATACGCTGAATAAACAGCATCTGAAAGAATGCGATCAGCACCAGCTTTATTCCTTCCCCCTAAGTCTTTTTATAAACATCCTGAGAGCTGCAATTACGCAGAATGGCATCCATACACCTGCAAGGGGACTAAATGCGAAACGGCAGCCTGCAATATCCACAATAATCATCTCTCCCGTGTTCAGCGTCTTCCCCACCAATCAGTGTCTCTTATCCTGAGCCTGAACTCACGTCTGCGCCTGAAACCTTGATCACATTGTAGGCTTGCTTTTAACCTTGGGAATATAAAATCTCTGGGATTTCTTTCTCTTTTTTTTTTTCCATATGTGGAGGATTCCATTTATTTATTTATTTATTTAAACGATCGTCTCTAAACCAAATAATATTTAACCAGTCCATTCTGCTACATTTACGGTAATCATTACAGCTTTACTTGAGTGTTTACCCAAGCTCAGTTAGCACGGTTACTCATGGCTAAGCCACCCTATAGTCTAGTCTAGACAAACATCACGTAGCACAGGTACGTCAAAGTTACCAAAGTTTGCCTCCAAAGGCATAGAAAGGAGGCTGTGTGCTAAAATGGCAGGAGGCAAATCAAAGTGAGCTTCAGAGCATGTTTATGGCTGTTTTAATTTGCTTTGAGCTAGAACATTGGCCCTGGGCCTTTTTCGAAGGAGCCAATTTTTTTATTTATTTATTTATTTTTTTTTAAGAGAAGACCCCACACTAGCACTCAGGAGCTGGACTAATTGGCCAGGTTGTGGCATCTGTCCAGCATTACAGCAAGACCTGAGAGAGATGAAAGCCCCAGAGCATGCACACATACAGACACAAACATGCTGCACTTTAGGAAGGCTGTGAGAACAGCAACATAGCCAGAGGTTTGTTTTGTTTTCTCTCCCTGGAGCACAAACAGTAATTGAGAGATGTATTTTTTTATAGCCATTTGCAGAAAGACAGATAGAGAGAGAGAGAGAGAGAGCCCTCGCTGCAGGGCCATACTCGACAGCAGATGCCAAACAGGAAATGCCATTTCTCACTCGCTCATAAACATTTCTAATGCATAATGTATTAATCTATTTTCAAATAACAACCTGTGTGTCCAAATACTCTACAAAGGAACACAGGAACTTGTTGTGTTTCAGAATAGGGCTTTAAAAGACGAGTGTGGGTAAGGCAAAACCCTACAGGTAAGAATTTCCCATTTTGGATATATTGCATTTACATCACGTCTTCTCTCAAACTGTGTTAATAAAACTCAACAGAAAAGGATTATTTCACCGTTTGTGTTTAAAAGCCTGAACAAGGCGTAAGCTCCGCCCACTTGCCATAATCACATTAAGTCATACATCGTGTATATCCCTGAAACACATTTTGCTGAGATAATTAACGGAGATCATTATGATGTACGTGGCCTTCTCTTTCCTTAAACAATGCTTAGTGCAGAAGAAACATTTCTTAGGAAAGTTTTTCCACAAATACTTTTTTTGCATCTTCATCCCATCCCTGATTAGAAGAATTTCCAAAAAATAAGGTTAATTACTGTTGGAATTACATTAAGCAAACTTCACTTCTGGCTAAGTGAAAAGCAAACATGCATTCGAGCTCACTCAGGCTTTTTTTTAATCTCCACCAACCATTAAGCACCCATGTGTCATCACTCTGCAGGATTAAGGCCTGATAATAGTCTTACTTGATCGTACTCAGACGCTCCAGGATAAAGCGGCCAGCCCAGGAAGAGCTCAGCGATGACGCAGCCCAAGGACCACATGTCTATAGCCTCACAGAAGGGCAAGCCAAGGATGATCTCTGGAGCTCTGGAAGAGACACAAACACACAGCAGCAGAAGGTCAGTAGAGGACACAGTGAGCGGTGAACAGCCAGCCACTTTATCAAGCCTCATTTCATTAGCAACAGTTCACACATTCGAAGAGAAATCACTCGTGGTCAATCCGTTGCTAGGACATAATGCTGTGTGAATGAGTTTCTCTGCTGGAAACCTATTTAATACATTTTGATAATATTTACCTATTCACATTAGGATTAAGATCTCATAATCTACTTTAAGTCGCTTAAAATACTTTTAAAAGTCCCATGAGTACATACATGAGTTCCTTAGATCTTTGGATAAATAAAAGCTGCTAGTTTCACTGGTGTCCAAATTAAAAAATTTCCAAAACACACCCACACATACACACCTTTTTCTGTAGACGTAAATGCCATTTAACTTGTCATATAGTGCATAACATTATGACCACCCACCTAATATCATGTTGGTCCCCCTTTTGCTGCCAAAACAGCCCTGACCCGTCATGCACTGTGTATTCTGACACCTTTCTATCAGAACCAGCATTAACTTCTTCAGCAATTTGAGCAACAGTAACTCGTCTGTTGGATCGGATCACACGGGCCAGCCTTCACTTCCTATGTGCATCAATGAGCCTTGACTGCCCATGACTCTGTCGCCGGTTCACCACTGTTCCTTCCTTGGACCACTTTTGATAGATACTGACCACTGCAGACCGGGAACACCCCACAAGAGCTGCAGTTTTGGAGATGCTCTGATCCAGTCGTTTAGCCATCACAATTTGGCCCTTCATCAAACTCACTCAAATCCTTACACTCGCCCATTTTTCCTGCTTCTAACACATCAACTTTGAGGACAAAATGTTCACTTGCTGCCTAATATATCCCACCCATTAACAGGTGCCATGATGAGGAGATAATCAGTGTTATTCACTTCACTTCTCATTGGTCATAATGTTATGGCTGATCAGTGTATCTAACAGTATGTGGTGTATATATGGCATGGTGAGAAACCCATCAGATGACACTACAACCATATATCATTATTATGTAGTATTTAAAATAAATAAAAAAGAAATCAATAGATTCCGGGTGCTTTTAGACAATCAATTCACTGGTGACTTTCACATTATAGTCCATCCATTATCCATACCGCTAATTCTACACAGCTTGCAGAAAATCTGGAGTCTATCCCACAGGACTCAGGGCACCAGGCACAAGGGCAGGGTGCCAATACACACACACACACATTTAGAGATGCCAATCATCCTACAGTGCATATTATTGGACTAGGGGAGAACAGGGAGAACATGCAAACTACACACACACACACACACACACACACACACACACACAAGGCCAGAGGCAGGAATCAAACCCCCAACCACAGAGATGCCAGACAAATGTGCTAACCACCAGGATGCCATGCCTCCATGGAGACCTTTAAGATGCAGATATGTGTGAAAAAGGAGAGCGTTTCAGGGAAACATGGATTTTTTTTGCAAAATTTGAAATATTATAAAATGTCAAAATTTCACCATATTAAAAGATTTCCCAGATCCTCAAATCCATCTAGGTGTGTATTTTTTTTTTTTTTACCTGGAGACACATAAGAAATGTCAATTTTAGTTTAATATCAGACAAAAAATATTACTCTAGGCTGAAAAATAAAACCCACTTCACTTTCTCTGGTTCATATGATATGAGAGCAAATTTTAATGTAGCACTACCGCTAAACCCTTCTCTGTCTGTAGAGGTATAAAAAATACAGGCTTGTTAATATTTGAGTGTGTTTGAATACAAAATATTTGCTGTCACTGAAATTTCGAAGGTAGATATTGCTTTCAGGTGTCCGCGAGGAGTGGAACTTCTGAGTGCACTTCAGCATTAGGGAAACTGTGGAAACAGGACGGAAGTCCAGGAAGCCGGATCAGTTCCTGTGGCTACAACCTGCTAATGTGGAACCGATGCGTCGAAACCTAAAACCGCGATCTGTTACCTAGGAAACACAAGACTTTGCACTTAACATGCACTTTATATACAGTACACTTTAATGATAAACGTCGGGAGCAGTTCATTAGCATAGAGCCACATGCTTTCATGTAAAATCGCATGAGCTACAAAAGCGTGATTTGGAAAACCTGTCAAGGGCACATGTTTCGAAACCGAGGTGAATTTTTCCACTCAGCCGTATGCTCTCTCTCTCCAGGGCACCGTGCTGGGAGGAAAGCCGGCGCGAGAGTGTGTGAGCCTCTGTGCCACTAGGAGCAGCTGGGAATCCATCAATCAGACCTGTCTCTCAGCAGATATACAGCGCATAAAATATACAGGATGAGTGTGTGCTTAGGACTACAGCTGGAGTCATTGTAAAGAGGACAGCGGAGGAACATACTGTTCTGAAAGAAGAAGTGAAGGATTTGGACGTGGAGTTTGTCACCCGATCACAGTTGCTCGGCTCCAGCAAAGGACAAACACGTGGCCGGCCTGGCTGTATGAAATATTCCAGGGCTCAATGCCACCACATATGCAAAAGGGTGGCCTTCTCTTCCATCTTCTCTGACTTTCACTCCATCGCTTGCCATCGCAACATGCAAAACAGGCCAGCAGCTGCTAATGCTGAGCTTCTGGTGAGCGTGATCACACACACACACCCACACACACACACACACACACATCTGCACAGCATTATCTCCCTCAGGGCCTTTGCCCAAAATGCAGAAATGATTAGTGACATATTCACTTCTACACCCGAGGACTGCTGTTTCCTTATTCTCCCTCTGTTCTACACACACACACACACACACACACACAGGACACGCGCCGGGGACTATTATGTATATCTTAGAGTTTTTATAATACATTTGCATCTTCCTGCAGTGATGGTGTGATACGATTTATACCTTTTCCAATAGCTACAGCTGAAGGTGTGTGTAATCCATGGCTGCGTGATAACAACTAAAATGGATTTGTTTGCCTGACATTAAATTCACAATTACTCATTTCAACTTTTTGTTGTAACTTCAAAGCAGCTGAGAAACTGGCTGTCCTTTCAAATCATACAGAAATCTGGAATAACAATCTGAACAAAAATAAATCTTTTAATCAGAGTAAGGCGGTATATGATTTTGCAATATACACATCGTGGTCAAGAGATGGATGTGTGATTTAGCACACACACACACACATGTGCACACACACTCATACAAGGAAATTGCACCTAATGTTCCACTGCTCTACATTTTACCTGCTACAGCTGTGTTTCTGGTAAAAGCACCGTATCCAGACCACACCACAGCTAAAGTGAAACCACATCACCAGAACAAAGACAGAACAATGTCGAGGACCTCCGATCAAACCGTCAGCTGGACTCCTGTTGAGTAAAACCACTGTCCACTGTCTCAGCTGATCCACATCCAGTGCTTCAAATGAGTGCAATCTTCCTGGCTTCAGCAAAGCCAAAAAAATCCTACCTGGAGTTTTATATCATAGTGTTTCAATCACACACCATTTTTCTATTGTCAGATTTGGGGCTGAATTTTTGCTTCCTTGTACAAAGCAAATGTAATTAGAGGCGCGAGATGTTTAAAATGACTCACTTTACTTGGGAAGAGAATAAATGGTACTTTGCTGATAAAATAGCCTGTGATCCTTAAATACTTCTCCTGAAAGTGTCAGATTTTCAAATCAGTCAATCAAGTGGCAGCACAGCAATGCATAAGACCATGCAAGCTTCAGTTTAAACATCATAATGGGAAAACTCTTCAGTGATTGACCATGGCATGATAGACTGGAGTCAGATGAGCTGGTTGAGTATTACAGTAACTTCTGATCTTCTGGAAATTTCATGACCAGCAGTCTTCAGAGTTTATACAGAGTAGGGTGAAAAAAACAAAAACATGCACTCTGTACAATCGAGGTGAGCAGGAAGCATCTCAGAACTGTTTATAGGGATGTGCTACAACAGCAGAAGACCACATCAGAGCAGGAATCTGAGACTACAGTGGGCACGAGTTCACCGAAAAGTATAACTGAAGATTGGAAAAAGACCATCCAGTATTTTAGAGAAAATGATTCTCAATGAAGCACAAATAAATTATCAAAGATGGAGATTCTGTCCTTACAATGGCAGCAATTACGCAGTGCTCTTCTTTCTTAGACCTATTTATTACAGCAAAATGCTTTTTGCTGAAGAAACTCCTTCACTACACTTCAGCACATCTATCTCCACACACACAATTGCTATTGGGAGCTCTGACATCATGCTCTGTGGGCATGTCAGGATGCATCCATCACTGCTGACCTTCAGTACGGACAGCTACAGACTGCTCATCACACGGTGCTGTGCCGTGTGGACACACGACACGTGACTTTCCCGCTCATTTCCTCCTGTATGGCCCTCAGAGCCCTTCATCTACAAACGTGACCTCCATTTCGCCATTTCTCCTTTATTGATTGAGATAATACTGAATGTCTTCATGATGTACGTAAAAAGGCCTACAGCATAAATCACATGGTGCAGAGTGAGAGAGGGACAAATACCAATGACTAAATGGGTGGAAGTGCAGGGCAGGTGTGTGTGTTCACCTGCACCTCTACCTGTCTCACTCCTATTTCCTCTCTATTACACTGCCAGAGAGAGAGGATGAGGAGGGTTGGTAGAAAGACAGATAAAAGGACAGACAGACAGATAGATAGACAGACAGGTAGATAGATAGGTAGATAGATAGATAGATAGATAGATAGATAGATAGATAGATAGATAGATAGATAGATAGATAGATAGAAGACAATGTTTTGAGAGAGTGACACAGAGAGAGAGAGAGAGAGAGAGAGAGAGAGAGAGAGAGAGAGAGGAGAATCCCAGACAGACAGAGGGTAGCTGGTCGCTGAAAAGACAGATGAAAGGACAGACAGATAACTAGATGGACAGACAGACAGACAGACAGACAGACAGACAGACAGACAGACAGACAGACAGACAGACAGATAGATAGATAGATAGATAGATAGATAGATAGATAGATAGATGTGGCAAGGTTGACACAGAGAGAGAGGGAGATGGAGAGAGAGAGAGAAGATACCCAAACAGACAGAGAGATAGACCAGTTGAAAGGAGAAAGAGAGAGAGAGAGAGAGATGGAGAGTTACACAGACAGACAGACAGTCATAGAGACAAATAGACAGACAGATAGCCCAGTAGAGAGAAAAAGACAGAGAGAGATGGAGATGGAGAGACAGACTGCCAGACTGATAAAGAGAGGAAGAGATAGAGAGATAGAAATGGAGAGACAGACAGACAGACAGGAAAGAGAGAGGGAAAAAGAGACAAGATGAGATGAGATAAATAGAGAGACAGGAGGAGAGAGAGTGTGAGTGAGGGACCTGGCAGGTGCTTGTATCCACCCGCATCCCTCTCTCTCTCTCTCTCTCTCTCTTTCTCTTTCCCCTGAGAACAAGTTTAATATTTATGGCATCATGGCTGGGCAAGCTAAGGCCAAAGCTGCCTGTGTGCCTGTTTAATAAACAATGTAAGCAAGGTGATGCCCAGGCAGAGAGAGAGAGAGAGAGAGAGAGAGGTGGGGGGGTGAACAGATAGAGGGACAGAAGGACAAAAAGTGGAAAGCTAGAATGACAGACAGATGGTGGAAGGAAAAACGAGGTGAAAAGCAGAGTGAGGATGATGTGAAAGGGAAGGACGCAGAGACAGCTTAAGTCAGCTTATCCCAAAGCGAGCGCTAGGGGCTTGTCCACCGAGTCCTCCTGATGAAAGCTATTTAAATTTCTCTGAGCGCAAGAGACGGGCTGTCTCTGCAAAGCACGCCCCGCAAACTTTTGTAAAGGAGCTCGGATATCCTCCCATTGTGGGCGCGCTCTTTCATTTCAAGGTCTCGAGAGCATCTTCCTCTGTGTGTGCACCGAACGCAGAGGAAAATGCTGACGATGCTGTCACAGTCTCGGCTCCTTCCCTTCCGTCATTAGCATTCCCAGGACAGTGAGAGAGAGAGATGGAGCGAGAGAGGGAACGATGACCTCTTCACTGAGAGGGTGACTATACCCTACACAATACTATACCCTATATCACTTGATAGATCTGATAAATGCCTTGTGTTAATACACTTTTCTGCAGAAAGTGTTAAATGATCTGATGGATTAGAACACAGCCCTGAGATGTCACACTGTGCCCAATACTGTAGATTCTGTAAATATTCAAACACAAAAGCCATATGTGTGCACACGCCCACACTCTAACCTTTATCCTCGTCTCTCACTGCTTCTTTTGTGTGTCATTCGGGAAAAGGAGACGTCAGAGAGGCACAAGGCCATGCTCAGCCCATAGATCACACAGGCTTACATTAGCCCTGCTAACCAAACAAAGAGAGGCAGGCAAGCCGTCTCCGCACCGTAATCACCTCTTCCTCTGCTCCTCATTATTCCCCCACACAATCACTCCAGCCTTATCCATAATCCAGCTCATTTCCAGCATTATACTACCACCCTGCTGCCCCACACCCCAGAGAGAGAGCATAGATAGATAGACAGACAGATAGACAGATAGATAGATAGATAGATAGATAGATAGATAGATAGATAGATAGATAGATAGATAGATAGACAAGGGGGAAAACAGATGAAACAGATAGCTCAGACAAGCCGAAAGACAGATACAAAAATAGATAGAGAAATAGAGAGAGATAAAGACAGACAGACAGACAGACAGACAGGTAGATCAATAGATAGATAGATAGATAGATAGATAGATAGATAGATAGATAGATAGATAGATAGATAGATAGATAGATAGATAGACAGAACAACAGAGACAGTTGCAGAGACAGAGGAATAGACAGGCAGACAGGGAGATCAATATATGGACAGACAGACAGACAGACAGACAGACAGACAGACAGATAGATAGATAGATAGATAGATAGATAGATAGATAGATAGATAGATAGATAGATAGATAGATAGATAGATAGATAGATAGATAGATGGGGGGGCACATGAAACAGATAGCTCAGACAAGCCGAAAGACAGATACAAAGATATATAGAGAAATAGAGAGAGATAAAGACAGACAGACAGACAGACAGACAGACAGACAGACAGACAGACAGATAGATAGATAGATAGATAGATAGATAGATAGATAGATAGATAGATAGATAGATAGATAGAACGACAGAGACAGTTGCAGAGACAGAGGAATAGACAGGCAGACAGGGAGATCAATATATGGACAGACAGACAGACAGACAGAGAGATAGATAGATAGATAGATAGATAGATAGATAGATAGATAGATAGATAGATAGATAGATAGATAGATGGTGCATGTCTTCCATCATGAGCTGTGTTTCTTATCTCTTTTGGTCCAAAGCTGCACTCTGTCTTTCCCTCTGTCTCACCTCGCTCCTCTCCCGCTCTTCACTAGCATGCAGCACTGAGGCCATGTGTTTTTCTGTTCCACCAGCATTACACACACTAGCAGGATTTCCGAGCACAGATGGCTGTCATAACAGATCTGGCTTTAACCAAAGCACAACCGTCCTGAGCAGGCCGCTGCACTGAGGCTACATTAATGGCCTTAGAGGTTTATCTGTAAGTGAAGTCTGGAGCTGAGAGGCTGCTGTGCTGACGTCAGGCTGAGACACACACATGCAGAGACACAGAGAGACAGACAGAGAGAGAGAGAAAGAGAGACAAAGACAAAGACAGAGATCGAGTGAGAAGAAGGAGTAGTGTCCTGGCTGTGTGACCCTCCTCTCTCTTCACTCTGGCGCCCGTCTGCCAAGGAGCCTCCAGGGGGCTTTGTCAGCCATGATCCTGACACACACACACACACACACACAAACAGTCTCTCCCTTTCCCCTGCACTCTTGCTCCAACACCTTCTCAAGAAGTCTTTGCAAATATGTGGGTCGCGTCAAGTGCTCTCTGCTTCGGGAAAGATCCGGAGACATAAAAAACCCCTCTGTCACTCACACACTCCCACAGTCTGGACGGGAATGAAGACAGAGTTTAAATATTCCACCAGCACAGAGTAACATGGAGCTGAGGCCAGAAGCTATTTAAAGCTAGCCAACAATAACCAAAACCAACATTCAGTATACTGTGCTAGTCAGCTAACAAGTGGTTAAGTCAGCTAGTGGACCATGTTAGTGACTTAAGTAATTTACCTTGTGGTTAACGTTTACTTACCTAACTTTACTAGCTAACATTACTAGCTAACTTGATACCCAGGTAAGTGATCTAGCATCCTCACTGCTGCTGTCACATTATATTTAAGTAGGCTAATTTAAAACCAGTCTTTCAGTCTGTCTGATGTTATCTTAGTTACACAATATCATATTTTTATTTGGACATATTTTTTACACTGTTTGTGTAACAGGCAGCAGCTAGAAACTCCTGCTAGCAATATTCTGTCTAAGAGCTAGAACACATGTCCACAATAGAGTCATATGTGTCCTAACTGACATTGTTAAAGGAAATAGGAACAGGAAACGGTTCAGCATGGCACATTACAGATTTTTCTCCCTGTTATTATCTGTGTGTAGCAGCAGCAGAATGGACAAGTGGAGAAAATGGAGAGTATATAGTGTATAATAACTGTATTACTCAATGCAGTCTGATTTATAGAGCTGCTGCCCAGTGCTGGTATAAAGCTCATGGCTCAGCTCAGTGTGTGTATGTGTGTGTGTGTGTGTGATGCTGTGTAGTGGATGTGCTAAAGCTGCAGACACCAGAGAGCCATGTGAAAGCCAACACTGATGAGGGCAGCACAGGGCTCTGGGGAAGCATGCTATCGTAACCCCCCACATATGAGCCATTCAATATCCCTAGCCTTGGTTTTTTTTCCCCTGTTTCTGCATCGCAGACTGAGAATGGAGGCGCTCTCTCTACACCTGATAAATCTATAACACCGTTCCCCCCCGGTCACACACATCCCTCACTCCCCCTTGCCATCTCAAACAACCTTTCTTACTTTATCTCTTGTTTTTTTTTCCCTCTTGCTTATTCAAGTCCTTCCTCCCCCATAGTCCATAGCTCATCTATAGCCTTCTAGCTGGTACCTTGAGTTCCTCAAGTTCACAACACAACCCCGCTGTACAAGTACGACCTGTACGGGTTTAATCAGATTGTTCTGTGTGCCACAGAGCCCAGGGCTGCTTCTGTGTTTAAAGAAAAAATGTGATAAAAAAAATATAAAAAATATAACTATAAGGACAGGACAGACCCAACAGTGTATAAAAGCCATAAAAAGATCATATATAAACAAATTTTCGACATGAGTCTAAAGTGTATTTGAGTTGCATGTACAGGTGGACCAACATCTGCACTGTGCGTATCTATAAAACCACATTCCCTGTCTGGAATTTCTTCCCTTTTCTAAAAAAGCACTAACAACTGGCCACCGGCAACCAAAGACACAAAATCGCTCCAGTCCGAGTTCCTGAACCAAGACAAACACAATTAAAGCCTGCTGCTCCCCATGAGCGCCTCTTAACTGTGCAGAGAATATGCACACGGCGCACACGCTCAGCTCCCGAGCATTATCATTCCTCCCTCCCACTGCTCATGCATTGGAAATAGCGTGCAGTCCTCGCGCTCTTCTCCCGCATGCCGCCGAGAATGGGAACGGACTTCTTCATTAATAATCAGTCAAAATGACAGGTGATTAATTTAGCGCTGCATATGCACCCCGCAGCCGTTCAAAGCTACAGGCGTACTTAATCACCTCTCCAAAACAATGGATCCACATTTTCTCCTCTCTGCCCAACAATTCTGCTCCTGGTTCTCTTTGCCTCCTTTAAAGAAAAGAGGGCCACCTTAATCTAGCCCCTGTTGTCCTTCAAGGGTGAAAATATGATGAAAACATAGAATAGGAGGAAATAAAAATGATGAAATATGGTGATCCTGCGACACATAATATTGATTCGTTTGGTGCTGGAGGTGACGTCAGATACAGGTTGACGCACTGAGAGAGGGAGAGAGAGGGAACTGGCAGCCCGGTCGGAACTGACCATAACCTCTAGAGTGGGCATTTCACATTTCACCAATTTTCATAACATCATCGAAGGTAGAACTGAATGTTTAAGAAGCCACGTATTATTTGCTTTCACGTTAGTTCATAAAAGTCTACTAAAAATTTGGACCCGTATTGTCACACTGTGTTAAAATACGTCTCTGAATGGAATGCGTTATATTTACACGTTTCAAATGATGTACTGATTGATCTAATTAGATTAAGAAGACTATTACAAGTTAGCTTGAGTCAGTTGTTCGCTCCGGCTAACCCACAAACAACATTCTATTAAGCATCATTACGTTATACACTATGCAGTGAGCATATATATTTAATATTCATTTGAGCTTCATCCTCACTGAATGTTGAAGAGGGATTCAAGTCTCTAATAAAATCTTTAATAAAAAGAGATTACTGTTATTAAACATCAACCTTCGTGATAAAATGATGATGTTTGCCCCTCATGATTTTGGATGAATAGTGCAGTGCTGCTCTCGCCGTTCCTTGGGTGTGAGGCTGTACATGCTCATACATAGGAATGCTAAAAATTTTTTCCAGTAAATACAAATCGGATGCAGTTGTGAAAAGAAATAGACAGCATTAATAGACAGCCAGAACTGGAGAGATGGAGAGAAGGAGTGGTGTGCTAATGAAGTGTAGTAGTGAGTAACCGCAGATACAGGGTCAGATTCAGTGAAGCTACAGATACATTATCATGACTGTGTGCAGATGTCACAGAGAGAGAGAGAGAGAGAGAGAGAGAAAGGAAGAGAGAATGAGAGGGAGAGAGGAAGGGGTAGATATAGACAGAGAGAGAGAGAGAGAGAGAGAGAGAGAAAGGAAGAGAGAATGAGAGGGAGAGAGGAAGGGGTAGATATAGACAGAGAGAGAGAGAGAGAGAGAGAGAGACAGACAGACAGAAATTAAGGGAGAGTGGGAGAAGGGAAGGGAAGAGAGAGTAAGATGGAAAGAGACAGAGAGAGAGAGAGAGATAAAGGGAGAGTGAGAGTGAGAAGAAGGAAGGGAGAGTAAGATGGAAAGAAAGACAGAGAGAGAGAGAGAGAGAGAGAGAGAGAGAGAGAGAGAGTGACAGAGACAGAGTAAGAGAAACTGAAGATTTGCACACAAACAATGCAACTGCACATCAGCCTCAGCCTAGTAGGGGATAAACCCCAAATGTACCCGGCCACCTCACCATACACACACACACACACACACACATTTAAACAAATGCATGGTGTATACAGCAGACATGGTGGTTGGCTGCACAGGTGTCCTGCAGCACATTAGACACACCCTCCATCTCACGCTCTGTGATGTGTGTGTGGCAGATAAGCAACATAACTGGCTTTTCCTCTCCCACACACTGCCAAGGATCTGCAAACACCTGGGCAGAACACGTCTACATTTATCAAGCAAACAAGTTAAATAAAAAAAAGGGCAAAATAATGCCTCTATCACCTCTGATAACACTGTATAACACCACCTTGTGCACCTAAGGACACACAGACTTTATCTGACGCTCTCTGGGAAGTCAAACCATAAAAACAGTAATAAAGATGTTGGACGTGGATGTGTGTATTGTAATGCTGTCGGCTGCGGCATGTGATGCGAGAGGGAAATGCAATAGCTACTCTGAATATGTCTTTATGGCCTGAGGGAAGGGTAAGGGACTGAATGAGTAGACAACGACAAAGCCCAGCTGGGAAGATGTCTCTCTCTCTCTCTCTTTCACACACACATACACACACACACACGCACACACAGACAGACTACAAGTCTCCGTTGTTATAACCAGCTTCCTGTAATAGATGTCACATCACCTGGACAGAGAGCAAACACAACTGCAACCATGTCCACATCACATTACACATTACAACACATATACAGATATATATTCTGACATGGCAGACCTGCTGTAATTACACAACACTGTTTCTGTCCTGAAATGAGAAATATACAGACGGTTAATGAATTATTTCGTCGAGGTCAGCTGTGAGGAAATGAAAGACATGGACATATTCCAGCAAACAAACAAAAAAACAACAACATACAGGTCGAATGAGCAATAGATTGATACAGGAATCTTCGTCATCTCTACGGCTTTGTCAAACAAATGTCAGTGTAGAAGGAGTCATCAAACAGACAAGCAGAGAAGGCGATGAAGGAGAAACAAACGAAGCATATGTACAGTGCAGCTGTTTCGCCTTTCCCCTCTCCCTGCTTCTGTCATCTCGCTCACTCACTCACTTTTTGGCTCCGAAGTCATTTGTTAAATGATTCATTCGATCAGTAAGTAATTCGATTATAAATATTCCGCAAACAATAAGTAACGTCCCACATGACTTTTGTGTAAACAGTATGAGGGATGATTTCAGACCAGAATCAGTATCTATGACATCAGGGCAGAGCAATGAACTGAAACCTTTAGAGGAACTAAAGAGCTCTACATTAAACAATAAGGACCGGTTTGTGTTCTGCGTTTCCACCACACTGAGGTACTGTGAGCATTATCTAAAATAACAGAAGAACAGAATGTTCAGCATTTCGCTATACGGTGAGGAAGGTAGATTTTGTTCTTTATTGTTGTAGGTTGTTGCATGAATATGTAATTATTGCAGCTGGCTGACATGGAGGTGGGTGGTGGAGTTACTTCACAAGCTCAGGATACTGATATAGAGATTTGATCTCTCTGGGTTTCCTCCAAGTTCCTCTTCCACCTCGGTTTTCTTCCACCTCCCAAAACATGTAAGTGTGTGAAATTTCCCCAGTTTTGAATGTGCATGTGATCTTTGATGGATTTTTGCTGTTCATCCATGGTGTATTCCCGCCTGACACCCAGCGTTCCTGGAAAAGGCTCTGGATCAACCATGATCCTGCCTAGGATGAATTGCTTACTGAATATGAATGAATGAATGAATGAATGAATGAATGAATGAATGAATGCAGAATTCTCAATCCCCACAGCAGCTGTCCCATAGACACAAAGCACTATTTCATGCATCAAGCCTTTTATTCCTTTTACACTGAGTGCTGTGACTTAACATTATGAATTGTACCAAACACCATATACACTCATTGGACAGTTTTGATCAGTCATTTGTGCCAATCCAAGTGCATCATGGCAGCATGACGCTTTTAGTAATTAAAGGTTGTGGAAAAGGGCAGTTTGGTGATTCACTGAAGCATTCAGTAGTGCAAAATCCCCTCTAATGCTCATTATCCTTCAGAATAAAAATACCTACACTGTAAATAATAAGAGGATCCTGTAACCTCACTGCCAAGGACTAAAACCAGGCCTGGATATGCCACATGAAAATAAACTTCCTGAGTTCCTGAAAGTTTTCCCGAAAAGTTTCCTATAATGGAAACATGTTTTATCTCTTCTGCTCACTCCCATCCTCCTCTGTAATGGTGAGAGTGCTTCTATAGAAGAGAATTCTGCCCTTTCCTAGGCACACCCACCTGCTCTCAATCATGCAGAAACACACACACACACGCTTCATACACATGACAGACAATCAAAGTATATTGTGGTGACAGTTCCTGGTGTGAGTTGGTTCCTGGTAAAATAGCCAATGGGATTTCTAGAAGTGGAGAGACATGCTGTTTCCACACTCCAAACCTCCAGACAGGACAGGCCTGGACACCACACACACACACACACACACACATAAATACACAGTCAAATGCCAAGAGAGGCAAGCTTGGCATTCAAGACTAAAATGAAGTTAATATGGTTAAGAAGAGACTGAAATGAAATTACCTTCATCTTTGCATAATTCTAATTAACAGCTATTAGATTTATTTCATTATCACTGCAGTGGCATCAGCGTACGTGTCAGACCTGTCCCTTCCAGACAATCAGTTCCTTTAGACGCTCAGCGTGGAGATCTATTTCCTTTCAGAGTTTAAACTGAATGAGAGTGAGAGAAGTAAGGAGCTACGAGTCTGACGTGTGCAGGACTGTTTTACAGAAAGTAGAGAGAGAGAGAGAGAGAGAGAGACAGGCAGACAGAGAGGGAGAGAGAGAGAGATAGAGAGAGAGAGAGAGAGAGAGAGAGACAGACAGACAGAGAGAGAGAGAGAGAGAGAGGGACAATTGAAGCAGAAAGAGTGAGACAGACCTGTCGTATTGGAGTGAGTGAGACATGGCTGCTGTATGAAGATAGCGGTGAGGAAGGGAGGGGAGATGAGGGATAGAGTGCGGTGGAGACAGAAGGGCTGTAGAGAGTCTGCTATGCTGCTGTAGCTCATTTCTGACCTCCACAATTACATAAGCCAAAAGAGCTTCTCTGTAGGACATGTGAAAGACAAAGAGAGAGAAAGAGAAGGGGGGGGGCAATTTAGAGAGCCAGTCCACTTACCACTGTATTTTGGGAGTACAGTGGGAGGAAAACAGAGGACCCAGATGGACAGATTAAACCCTAGCGCAGTAAAACACTAGCTTATGCACCACCAAACTGCTCCTTATTATTATTATTATTATTATTGCAGATGTTGTGTTTATTTAATAGGGACAGCATTTCCAAATCTAAATCTAAGTAACAAACTGTCACATGTCATGTGTCATCAATTCACACTGATGTCTTGTGCCCTAAAAACAATTACTTACAACATTATAAACCATCAACTACAACAGAGTGTATACCTGGAGAGAACACCTTTAGCAAGGACAATAAAACAAAGAACTCTTGTTATGAACCTCTAACTGTGTATAAGTAACAAAGTCAGAGACTATGAAATCATTTATACCGATATATTGCAATGTTTGTCCCTAACTATCTGTTTATTAATATTATTATTATTAGTAGTAGTAATAGTAGTAGTAGTAGTAGGAGTAGTAGTAGTAAGAGAGAGAAAGAGAGAGAGAGAGAGAAGCCCAGCCGAAAGGGGCAGTGAAAGAGTGAACACACTGGCCCCAACACAGGAAATGAGATGGTCATACTCCCTCCTGAGGGCAGGAAAAGGGTGCCAAGAGCACAGCTGCATCTCCTCTCTGCCCCTCTACCTCTCTCCATCCCTTCACCCCTCCCTTCCTCCCTCCCTCTTCATCTCTCCCTCTCCCTCGCCAGCTGTGGACCAGCTTAGTCACAGAAGCCAGGCAGAGAACAGGAGCATTCTCAGATCCAGCACTCTCTCTCTCTCTCTCTCTCTCCCTCTTCTCTTTATATTCCTTTAAACATCACATTCTCTGAAGGCAACGTCTGTAGATCCAGCAATAAACCCGTTCCCTGGGTTATAAATTAAAAGAGGCAGTAGCCTGCAGCTGGCATACTTCAGCCTTAAACACTCTCCTAAACGCGCTGCAAGAGACCTTATATTACGGGCCAAGAGTCTTATCTCTGGAAAAAAAAAAAAAAAAAGAGTTTAATGTACTAGGAGTCCCTCCCAAAACACATACCCACACACACAACACATTCTACCCGCTCCCCCAGACGTCTGCTTTTTTAATTGAGCAGCTTAAACCTAATCATAATCATAGGAGCTATCATTTACACAGCTATCAATCAGCAGAGAGAGCGGCTCCCTCTCTACGGTATAATAAGTCAGCCTGATTACCTTGCACGGTCCCTTAGAGGAAATCAAATCCCTCTAAACCCCCCACCCACATGCCTTCATGCCCCTTTCCTCCCTTCTCACACCCCTATCTATTCACACCAACCAGGACTCCCTTGCTGTTTATGCTCCAAAACATGCTACCACCTTCCCCAAAAAAACCACCATGTCTCCTATTTCCATGTCCTCCAGACACTCACAAACTCTCCCACCTTCCTCGGATTCTTTCCTCTTTACTTTCAAATTGCCGTTCCATTAGAAACCTTTCTACACCCTTCAACCCACCCAAACCTCATCCACCCACCCACCCCTCTCCCCCCTTTACTGAGCTGTAAAACCTGAGTATGTCTGTGTAGTCATATGAGGAAAGAACATTACCTAGAGAAACCACACAGATTTTACACGTTACAGCATGACATTCCTTCTTCTGCTACCTCACATGGAGATTCTCATTTGTACATGTCTTCATTATAAGCATACATTCTTTCGCACGGGTAAAACTGTGAGTCCAAGAAAACCATGTAACTACATAAACGTATCGAATTCCTTTCAAAGTATAAGTAGAAATCTTCCGAGTTGATGAGTTGTGACACAATGTTGATGTTTCTTAATATGGCGGAACCCACACATGTTCAGAAAACAACAGCTATGTTTAATTACAGTCTAATTTTAGATACACAAAGCCTTTTCTGAGTAATTTAACAAAAGATCTGAGAGAAATGTTGATATTCCCAGTGCATTTGTCTCATATTCACTGCTATTTTAGCTTTGCCTGCCTTTGCGCAACTCTGTAAAACAAAGTTATGCTAAGTAGCTAGCTAAATCCTTAGTGATTAACTAGCCTGTGTGCTCAGTGCTCTTGGAATGAATTTAACACACAGTTAATGCACCGGAATCAATACAAACTGTTATCTAATGTTATTAGCTAACTATAGGTAAGTTGCTAAGCTAACCTAAGCAATAAGTCTAATAGTAGTTGTCTAATATTGTATCATAAAATGTTGCTTCTCTCAGCAGATGGTGAAAAACTATAAATACAAAGAATTTTATTCAGTCAAAAGGCATTCATAAGGAAACAACAGGGAAAATAAATTTTAGGAATTGAGGAAGGCAAAAATTGTCTTATCTCATGTCATGACACTAATCCGTCCGTGATGACGGGTTTTTGTGAGGAAGAACTGTCTTGTCACACGAAATCTTAAGTTGTAATGTTCCTGAAAAAATCAGCAGAAGGCCTTCTGATCTGATCTAGCCACACACATATCCAGCCAAGAAGCCCAAATGTAAGCTTGTACACTCGGGGTAATGGTGGACACACACATGCAGCACACACCCCCATGCTGAAATACCGCGAGCGTCCCCCAGAGAGCTCTCCCACATGCCACTTGGAATTAATTCCACAGAGCAGGTCTTTCACTGCTGTGAGGAAGATGGGGAACTCATTACAGCATTCCTTTCCTCTTTCCTTTGAAATATAGATCAGGAGCCATAGCACAGAGGGGAGAGATAGACACGGAGAGATTTAAAAATGCACACTTTAAGCACTTAAGGTGGAATTTCAACCCCTTCTTTTCCCCTTTTGTGCTTGAGTGTGTGTGTGTGTTTGCACTGACAGTGCTACTTAAAAATGTCCCAGTTGTATGAAGCGGGTGTGAAGGTGTGTTAGGTGTGTCAGGACGTCGTTCGTGAGGTGAGGGTACGTGCAAAACTGCAATTGTAATTGATGTATAAGGGAAAACATGTGACTAGAGCAGGTGCTGTCCCTGTCTCTTTACTTCCTCTCTCTCTCAGGAGTGTGAACCATAAACAGCATGCACACACACACACACACACCTGTTCCGTATAACACACGGTGAGAACGAGCTAGCAAGCCATGGCTGTTCTGTTGAAGCACAGTACGCTCAGAGCGTGCCCCTACATGTGCACATGCCTTTCTTGGCAAACATTTATTAACCATGTGCAGCGACAGTGTAGGGATTGTCTTAGCAGGAGAGTTGTTAATATCACACCAGAGTCACTTTGTTTCTGAAGCTGACTGAAGGAAACAAAGTGGTGGCTTGTTGCTTGAATTCTATACTCACACCAGAATTCTGTACTGAGATTTCAGCACTGCTGGACCGGTGTGTGTCTGGTCTTTAATTAAGCAGTTTCTTTTTAACTTGTGCGAGGACAGAATTGTTATAAAGGGTCAGGGACACTTTGGACATCACTACTGAACATGGCAGTCACTGTTGCTAGGCCACTAACTGAGGCGTTCGGTAAATGACGGTTTCAGAGGGGTGTGTGAGCGAGTACAAAGCGCCTGATTCTGCTCCTGATTTGCTGTATGCAAATGACAACAATCCCAGGAAATGCCGCGGCCTCCGCACAAAGTTAATTGCTACGGCAATAACAAAGGCCTGCTTTCATGCAGGAGGCAAATTAAACATTAGTTTAGAATTTTCATAGAGGCTGGTGGGATGCTTTCATTATGCCAAATGAGCACGTCAGCGTTTTAAGCCAGTGCCACACACACACACACACACACACACACACACACACACACACTTCAGTTGAACCACAAGTGCAACAGACGCAACAGCTTCACACGCCGGTGGGGAAGAGCGCTCATGTGTGGGTAAGTATTTGTGCCCATTTCTTCCAAGGCTGAAAAGAGGTTCCTGATGGAGGGACCTGTTGTGGTTATTAACGCATTGACCCCGGTTCTAAAGCTGACCCCGACGCCTCTATTAGCATAAAGGTCACAGCAAGCATGGACTCTTTTTCTACAGAAAGCACACTGCCATGGAAACTCCTAATCAGGAGGAAAGGAGGGGTGTTTTCCTTTAGCCGTACTCTCATAGGTTGACTCCTTTAGGCTCAGGCTCCTACAGCCTCTGGATTACTGCCATGTGCCATGTGTAGGAGTGTACAGGCCAGCAGATATTGCAGTTTTAAATGGTGACACTTTCCTGTTTACTGCTAACCTTTTCATACTCTCATGGTCACTCTTGTCCCATGAACGGAATCATGGGACTGCCTTCTCTTAGGATGACGCATACAAAGTACCTCTAAATTTGTCCGAAAGAAGGAAGAGCTGCATTTACATTGTAGTCAGTGTGCCTAATGCAATTACGACAAATGAGCATGTCACCTAATCAAATAATGCAAGGTGAATTCCTTTCAGCTGACAGAGAAAATAAACAACAACTACGACTTATATTTCATTCAGCTTAATGGCACGGTGCAGTCATTTATGCACTTCCAAGGCCATCAGCAATGATGGCAAGCAGCCTAAACAAAGCCAACTGAGCCAGTACTTTAATCTTAGTGAAAACAGAGGGAATAATCAGTGCAAACTTTGTCAGAGGACTGGCAATAAAAAAAAAAATACAAGCGTTCAACAAAATCAATCATTCAGATGATAGTTATTTAGTTCCTATAACTTGAAGAGAACAGAAAGTCATTCGGGATTTGACAAGTGTTTACTGGTGCCAAAAAATTCCTGTATTTAGACAGCAGACTATTACATGAATTCATGGTTGCCATATAAATGGAAATTGTGCTTGAGATTAAAAAAACATTCATTTAGGGATATAAGTAAAACATAATAATAAATTAATTATGTATAAGTAATAATAAATAAAATAAATGTTGATTATAAAATGAACCTAATTTAAATAAGTAAAAAAAAAAAAAATTAAATTAAATTAAATTAATGTTGATTATAAAATGAACCCAATTTAAATAAGTAAAAATAATAAAATAAAATAAATGTTGATTATAAAATTAACCTAATTTAAATAAGTAAAAATAATAAAATTAAATGAAATTAAATTAAAGTTGATTATAAAATGAACCCAATTTAAATAAGTAAAAATAATAAAATTAAATTAAATTAATGTTGATTATAAAATTAACCCAATTTAAATAAGTAAAAATAATAAAATAAAAGAAATGTTGATTATAAAATTAACCCAATTTAAATAAGTAAAAATAATAAAATAAAATAAATTTTGATTATAAGATTAACCTAATTTAAATAAGTAAAAATAATAAAATAAAATAAAATAAAATATATGTTGATTATAAAATTAACCTAATTTGCTAATTTTGGTGCAGCTATCTAGTAGTTTTAAGATGTACTAGTTACAAAATGACTAACAATTACAAAATTAAACGCTGTTACTAATTTCATGCATCCATGACAACAATATAAAGCATGTTGAATCTCACCATATCAAGTCACTATCACCTTCTGATTGGTCCGATGGATTTTCTATAACAGCAGCTCTGACAGCTATAATTACAATCACAGTTATTTTAATGCATCATTATCATTTCTATCCAATTCTATTTCGGCTAATACACACCGGGGCTTGTATAGCCGACGCTCTGTATATCCAAATCCTAGTAATAAACCTATTTAAGCAAGAAAAGCGTATAATCACTGAGATGGTGATGCTTTCTGTAATGTTAATGTTTACTGAACATTTATGGAAGGTTTCCTTTATATACACTTTCTGCTTCCTTGGTAACACGACAAGCTGCATTTTGTTTTTGTCTTATTAAGATCAAGAGTGAGAGAAAAAAAAAAAGGTAAGAAGCAAGGCTGGTGAGGGAACAAGGCTTCTGCATTAATAAAAGTGATAACAGGAACTAACTTGTCTCGCAGATGTTCCACAAGATTAAATGTGACTATAAACAGTTCAAATGTATGATGTGTCATGTAGTAATTAATGGCAAATTGTGATCTTTGGCAAACGTTTATGGTATAAATGTGGGATGTGTTGCTACAGGAAAATAATTATCTTCAGGGTGGTAACAGTATCTCCACACGTATGGCCACATGACACCAGTCATTGTCTGTATTCCTATAATAGCATCCTTTCTTATGTTTTCATCCGTACATTACAGTATGTTAGAATCGATCAACGTTTCATGCTTATAGTGGAGCAAATGGGGTGACGTTACAGACAGCACTGACATAATCTAACCAGGAATGCAAAAAATCCAACTACCTCACTCACACACATCGTCCACTTTAATAGGAACACCTGTTTATTTGTGCATGAGATGCTTTTCTGCACCCCACCTTTACAAATAGTGATTAATTCAGTTGCTTTATCCTTGTGTGTGAAAATCCCAGAAGGCTCTGAAATACTCGAAACAGCCTGTCTGCCCACCAACAGCCATCCCATAATGAAAGTCACAGACACGTTTGATGTGAACATTATCTGAAGCTGTTGACCTGTGTGTGAGATTTTCTTTTCCATTACGGTGTTGCCACATGATTGGCAGATTAGCTAACCGCATGAATGTGCAGCTGTACAGGTGTGCCTATTAAAATGGATGGTGAGTGTATATAAAACCGCTCTGCTCAGCTGGACATGACTCCTTGCCTGCAGCCAAGGCGAGTCAGTGTGTACCTGTGTGTGTTTGTGTGTCTCTATGTGAGCTTAATCCAGAACCCACGCCCTGCAGATCTAATCACTCAACACAGCTGGGTATATGGAGTGACACATGCAAACACACAATCAGGCACATACACAATGCCACACTTGGAAAGAATAGTCATTTTCTGCAGGCTCTCTGCCTCTGATTGACATTCAGAGCTCATTTGGTTGAAATTCATGGTAGAAAGCCATCAAGGCAAAAAAAAAAAAAAACCCACACTAAATGAATGTCACTGCTGCTGCTGCACAGTTACGCGTTCCAGTGGTATCTCCCTTCCACACACACACACACACACACACACACACACACACACAGTTACACTAACCCACTCAAGAACCAAAGGAGATCTTCACTTATTTTTTTTTCAGGAAAGCAAGGCAGCTGCCTAGCATTTGCATCCTTCATTACGAGTAAGAGCTGATTAGCAATGGCTGCAAAAAGCCTGTCAGTGCACTAAGTTATTGGCTTCATTATTCAAACAGACTCCCAATCATTTATTTCTCACTATAGCAGCACTTTTGCTTATGTAGATAGGACAGTTTGTTGAACTGTAGGCAGAGTTATGTGTATACGTACAGTGTATACAGCAGATGTGTAACTTAATTATAGTGTCGAGTTCACCGTAGTGAAGGAAATGAACGCTCGTGTTCTCTCCAGAAACACTAACATCGCTAAGTATATAAATCATACAGTAACTGCTGCCAACTAGAAAGCTCTTAACAGGGGGTCGGTCCTCACTGTGTGTGTGAAAGAGAGAGAGAGAGAGAGATAGACAGAGAGAGAGAGACAGAAAGAGAGAGAGACGAATGAAGGAAGCCTTATTGATAGAAATGCTGAAGTTGGATTACATCACCCTTTTCTATGAGTTATATGAAGTCCCTGTCAGGGGACATAGAGCTCCCTATGAGGACAGGCACTGAGCGGAAACATCGAGTCTGTGCCAATGTGTCCCAGTCCTGTTTAACATTCAGTCCTCCATCTAGACAAAACTCCCATATGGATCCTTTTAGAAACATGGTATGTGTCAAACTCTGTTTCAGAATCTCGTATACAGAAAATGAGCTCTTTTAAACGGAGAGATATTTCAGTCAGCTTAACAGAAACCATCCGTGATTCTGTGATCAGAGCAAAACATCCAGACAGAGCGTCCTGTTTTTAATCATTTCCTCAGAGAGGTGGGATAATATTATACGAGTCGAGTGAACACCCGTTTCGTAAATATATGATGTCTATAGTAGTTCGTAAAAGGGGGAATAGTGTCTGCTCTGTTTGTTATGAGAACCCCAGGCAACCACGCGGTCCTTCCTGCGAGCATCGGAGACGAGCTCAGAACACACGTCCTCACTGTTATTACGGACGGCTCTGTGTGTTGCCAGCTCATGTGAAAATAAGCCTCAGCCTTCTCTTTCACTATAGGTAACGCTCACAAGGTCTCTGAAATGAAAGAAATTCTTGAGATTTTTTTAACTACTCCTCTTTCTAATGCAACAGATGAAGAAAATGGGTGAAATCACTGGCTGGATAACAGAAATAAAAAAAAACATACAGAGTCAGTATATTTAACACTCAGACTAGAATACAATACGCAAATTAGACGAGATGAAAAACTGGTAGGTGTGTCCCAGCACAGTGTCTGATGATCTGCTTCAGTCACGCTGGAGTCATATCATTCTTTCACTTGCAATATCCACGCACCTACAGGATGTTTTTCTCTATTTCTCCATCCATTCAGGACTACCACTTTAGGTACCCTTCCCATAATGCACCATTCATCAGGTGCACAGCTCACACAATTAGCCAGCCTCTGAGCTATAAATCACCCGATGAAAAATGTATAGGGGGAAAACAAAAGCAGGAAACTTCCCAGAAGTCGTCGTCGAGCTGGAGCGCAGAAAGGCCAGCTACAGCACAGAATCTCATTTGGAATGCAACACACTTTGTTTTCGCCTCAGCGGAAAGACAAACGCACAAAACGGCAAGGCAGACTTTCACCCGAGCCGGTCGATAAGCAGCAGGAAGAAGGGGTGAGGAACGTATGATTGGCAGCTGTCACGGTACAAATGCACAGCTTGTGTCAGGCTGAGAAAGAGGAAGCGACTCGGTCCCACAGGCACAGAGCTGTGGTCTGAGACTGTTTAACATCTTCATCATATGACTGGGAAAACAGAATTGACCAATAATTGACTAAATGACTAGATGACAACAGGCAGAGAAGACGAATCCTTTCGGTACTATTTATAGTACAGCTTTCGATCACGATACGAGATTGTGAGAATGTGAATAGGGCAATAGGCGATGTATTATTTATGCCAATTAATAAAATTTCATTAAATACATCCCACCTGCAGCTCCAAGCTATGCATTTTCTCCAGTTTATATACAGTCCTCTTCATTCATCAGTTTTTAATAACAAATAGTGAATCCAACACCAAATTAAGTTAAGCAGTCTGTATTTGTCACATATACATTACTGCACTGTGAAATTCTTTCTTCACATATCCCATCCTTGGGGGTTGGGGTCAAAGTGCAGGGTCAGCCATGATGCAGCACCCCTGGAGCAGGATGGGATGGAGGTCTTGCTTAAGGACCCAACAGTGGCAACTTGGCAGGGCTGGGGTTTGAACCCCGATCTTCTGATCAACGACTGAAAGCCTTAACCATCGCCCCCAAACACATTCTTTGCATTTTGTTAGTTCAAATAATTAAAGTTTGCAGTAGCCACAGTGGCTTAGTGGTTAGTATGTTTGTCTCACACCTCCAGGGTTCAACATGTAAGCCTCCAAGCTTCTGAGATATCTTCCTGGTACTTAAGGTTTCCTTCCTTCCCCAGTCCAAAGACATGCATTGTAGGCTGATCTCTAATCTGCCTATAATATGTAAGTGTGTGTGTGTGTGTGATTGTACCCTTATCCAGGATGTCCCCCACCTTGTCCCCTGAGATTTGCTCCTTGTTCTTTGTATAAGATAATCTCTACACTAAATGGATGAAAAATTTTCTTCAATTAATTTTGATCCATATACAAATAAATCCATCTCGCCGATTGCCTGTAAACAATCCACTGTAAGCTGATAAAGTCATGCTGTCCATCAGCACACGCAGTGTCGTATATTACGCAGTTAGTTTTGGTCAGAGTGCAACAGATGCAGGTAGTAAAGAGTAGAACAGAAATAGAAAGCAGTGCTGCACTGACATTTAGTGAGGAAGTGAAGCAAATAAGCAGCATGGTCCTAAGCAAAAAGAGTACTTTAAAGCGTATTATTTACCCATATGTCTTAAGGAACAAAATTATTTAATGGGCATTTCCATGTACTTGGAGTATTTCTGGTGATGTTAAGTGTTCTTTTTTCTGGTTGTCTTTTTTCACCACTGTGCATGCTCCATTTACCCAGGCACCATGTCGTGTCAAGAAAGCATTATTCCTTGTTCATTTTGTCTGTAGGCTGGTCGATGGGCATTTCTGTTTAGGTTAGACGCAGTCAAGCAAACACACACACACACACACACACACACACGCACACACTTTAATGGGGTTATTGTGGTTGTTTATTGGTTTTCTGGGCTCCTCATATTCTCAGTAGCACCGGCTCCTATCACTGTGGGGTTGTGAAGTTTGTTTCAGCAAAACAATCCTCAATATAATCTTTATAGCCCCAATCAGGCATCACTACAACTCAGGACAGGAAAACATTTCTTTTTTTTCCTGAATATAATCAAAAAGCTCATTTAGAATGCGGTCTTTAAACAATCAAGCCAGTCCTGACCAACAAAAAACAAAAATCTCCAAAGGACACCGAGCAGGACGTTTGATTTTGTCCTTCCTGCACATGAGAGGATAATAAAGGCGAGCGAGTGTGAGGTCAGGAGTGTGTAGTGGCAGGAATAAGAGGGCATTCGGTTTGGACATGAGAACAGACTGTTCCCTCTCACTGTCATCCACAGAATCTGAAACAAGGTCCTCAACCCTTCATCATCTAGCGCTAGCCTGATACACACCAGAGCCTCTCCTATCTGTGACACCCCCTCTACCCCTCTCAGGGCTGTCTCTTTGTGTTCACGTTGCCATGGAGACCCCCATGAATGATGCAGACTGATTGGGACGTTGAGAGGTCTTTTTAAGAGTGCAGGGAGGACTGCACCTATCCGCATGGAGAGCCTGGCACGGGCAGACAGGAGCAAGAGACAGACAGAGGGATTTTTTTTCCCCCCAAATATTCAACTAAGGGGCCATGAGGAGTGTGGTTTTGTGTGTGTGTGTGTGTGATGGGTGAATATAAAACATAAAACTACTCCAGATTTAGAGACAAAAAAACAGAAAAATAGACACTGATAGACCAAGAGTGACCGAGTATTAGAGAGACAAAGACGAAGAGAGAGATACAGTGAAAGCGAGACAGACATAGACAGACAGAGGGACAGAGACACTGAGAGAGACACTGACCAACGAAAGAAAGAGACACATAGTGAAAGAGAAACAGAAAAGGAGAGGGGGATGAGACAGACAGAAATAGACACAGAGAGAGATAAGGAGAGACCAAATGACAGAGAGAGACACAGAGAGAGAAAGTGAGATAAAAGTGAGACAGACAGAGAGAGAAACTAGGTGTGAGCCAAACAAAGAGAGATAGAGAGAAAGACTGAAAAAAGAGTATGTGTGTGTGTGTGTGTGTGTGTGAGTGTGAGAGACAGAGAGAGAGAGAGAAAGAGAGACAGATAAAGAGAGAGAGAGATTACTGATAAAAAAAAATAATAATACATCAGATTCACCAGTTCTCTTCTAACTGGACCAGCTACAGTACAAATATTACTAATATGCACTCTCCGTCTTTTTCTAAAGTAGTAGAACACTCAGCCATTGAATAAGAGAGATCTTTAGGAGACCCCAATGCAAACATTTATTTCTGATTTCATCAGTCCCACAAGGCCTTTACACTGTAATGAATCTAAAGCACTTAAGCAGGAGGCGCAGCGAGGCCAGCGCTGATTTGCATAGGCAGAGAAATGTAGGCAGTGAAGTGAGGGTTTGGCTAGCTGCTCTATTCTTCTGCATCACAGCTCTGACAATTCAACAACACTGAATAGAGAAGTGGTTCAGAACAAGGAGGACCATTAGCATTTAAATTGTGTCGAACCCTCCTTATACGAACATCCCTCCATAAGTCTGCTACTGACACCAACGGCAACAAATCACCAATCTTTACAGACGCACGATTTTATAAAAAGCATGCAGTAATAATAAATGAACGCTCCTGAAAGTTCTCAGTGCTCAATGGGGTAGGCAGAGCAACACATGCACTTTGAGAATCTGCAAACATCCATAACCTGAAACACGAGAGACTAGCATTCACGTCGCAGTGAAGCGAAACACTTCCTTCGCCAGCAGTTGGGCCCTGTGTCGCTCAAAAAGCGAGTTTTTTAACGAAAAAATCGAAGTGCATGTTACTTGTGAGGAGTCCCTGTGAAACCAAGGCAAGGATATACTGAAGCTCTTGGATATCACTGTCCATGTTTATTAATGAATTTAATTCTATATGCACTATGCATGCATTAATTGTGTCCTTCTGAATACTGACACGTTTTCGACCAACGTATTTATCTCTCTCACATGTTGGGAGCATCGAAATAAATGAAAAGTGTAACCAAATGAGTTCTGTATGTTTTATTAAGGCTGTTTTGTAAACGCTATAAAAGTAAATTATAAGCAAGAAGTAATGCAAGTCGATTCATGACAACGAAAACAACAGAGGAAAAGATTTAAAAGTGTTGTCTTAGAAGAGGAAGGTCTTTTTAATTCTTTTGGGGTTAAAAGTTCGTTTCTCAATATCAGAACTTTGTACCACAAAAGATACACTGGACCTTCAGTTTGTTGTTTTTTTTATAGTATCAGCTAATTTACAGGAATTTCCAGATCATTGCAATCCAATAACGAACATTTAATAAATGTGTTTATTTCACAAAATTCCTCCTGCAAAAATGTGAAAGAAAAAAAAAAAACACTGATACAGAGACTTTTATAGTGCTTTGTAATAGTTAAAGGAGCTTTCTGGTGATAACAGGAGCGAACGTCTTGGACGTTTCACAACATTAAACATCACCAGCCTGACATGACATTGTTTAATAGAATAAAGAATGAAATCACTGCCAATTGCTGTGGTATTGCAAATTGCTGTGGTAAGAATAAATCACTTCAGGACACACTTCCTCAGAACACCCCGCCGCTTTCCCATAACATCATACTGTTGTGTTTTATTCCTTACGTAAAGCAGCTGGGAATATGATGAAGACAGAATTGAGACTGTCTAAGGGACATTTCTATGCATTACAGGAGAAATATATTTATTTTTTAAAATTGTGCTATGCATGTTGACCAGATCAGTTAGCGTAACAGAAGCGAGTGCTCAGTCTCAACAAGTGCCATCTGTTTGCTGATAGACTTACCAAGCATAGGCTAATTAAAGTACGAATGCATGTGTGTAAGTCTTTTCATTCCCCATGTTACCCCACTACAGCTTAATGAGGATAATGTTGTGTAGAGAGACGCCTGGATGATGATCACACGTGGAGCAATGTTCCTTTAGTTATTGATGATCTCAGCTTGTCTAACGCTTAATATATTCTCTTTGCGGGACAATCACCTTCGCTGGGCTAGATTAGTCAGAAATGCTTTTCCATATTTCCAAGCTCAGCAGCCTTCAAACTTATTAGCATGATATCATTAGTATATCAGAGAGTCCTTTACTATCTTAACCCACATGCAAACACAGCAGAGACAAGACCTATAACTCGTACAGCCGAGACCTCGATTTAGCCTCAATCCCAGCTCTATACATATACTCTTTCCCATCTATTCTCATAATAGTCCTGAGGTCCTTCAGGCACTGAAGACTCTATTCGCTGCACTGATAACAGCAAGCAGCTGCCGTGGATGGTATTTGTCCGCACACTGACCCCAAAACCGGTGCAGAAAACAGCAACAGTATCTGCACACATGCAGTCTTTATGGTTGACATGTTCCTTTAAGTTTTCCGATGAAAGGAGCTCGGATTCAGTTTAATGAGAAACACTTTGTCCACCAGACTCGGGCCACCGTAATGGGTCTGTCCACAGATAAGCAGGCATTCCAGGCAAGGCTCATTGCATGCAGCACATTTCAAATGCTAACCACTTTAATTATTAACAAGGATTCAATGCATGGGTAATTATTTTTCCAAACAAAGTGTGCCCCAAGCCCAAACTGCTGCAATTTGATCTATGGTGATACAATTCAGCACCACAGAGCTTTTAATCAGCTTATATTATTTATTAACCTGGGTGGAATAAGACTCGTGGCCGCTCAGTTTATGATAATAACAGCAGCATAAAGATCTCGCAAGTGATGTGCTGGTGTCATAAATCTTAGTAGAACTGGCCAGAGGGAGACTTGGAAAATCTAGCAGTAATCAAAAAAAAACTATTGGATGGCATATTCATTTTAAACATTGATGATTGACAGCTCTGACGGATGTCATTAGTGAGTGGTCAGCTGAAAAGAACAGCGAAGGCCACGGGTAGAAAGAGCAAACTGAAGCATGGTAGAGAGAAGGGCAGCCCAGGCCAGACTCAAAAGAGACCTGAGAAGGGCCTCAGCTGGCACAAGTAGCTGGGTCTGGTGTAAATTAGCCAAACTATTTACCCTTGTACGCACATTAGCAAATTCTTCCAATTGAGAAAACAAATGCATCTGCTTTGTTCAGTGGGGTTCATGGGAAACTTCACGGCTGCCTGAGAGCCAGACATTTGCTATGACCATGGCTGAGAGGAGTGCTGACGAAAGAGGTCTGTTGACTTGTTTGCAGCGAATCTGGCTGCAGCGATTAACTTTAGAGAACAGCGTCTTGAGGAATACGCTGCATAACACGTCAAATTGCACATTATAAGTGGTGTGGTAGAAATAAATCAGTGCCAAACCAACTTGTTGCATTTGTTAGCAAGAAGCACATTCTTCAGTTCAAGTGTGGTCTGGAGACGTTCCATAGTTTACTTAGTCGCGTGAAAAGATAAAATGAAAAAAAAAAAGAAAGACAAATATCTGCGGCTGTCAATCGGTCAACTTGAAATGTGAAGACAAATTAAAAAGGCAAACCACAAAAGGCATTGAAAACGCTGTAAAGGGCAAACAAGCTCTTGGTTTGCCCTTCTGGCTGAGCTGGCACAAAACACGGCTGTGAACATAATTACCATGGGGATGAAGTGAAACCTTTGCCTGAAGTCCAGTTAAATAAACCTGCACAAACAAAGGCAACAGTGAAAGAAAGCATACGAATTGCTAATGCCGTTCCACATAATCAGAATTTATTTAACCATATTTCCAGACTCTGTTCTCCTTCTCAGTGTTCTGAGAGTAATGACGTGATATCAATGCCTGGAAAATGACTTAGTAATCAGCTGAGTGTTCATATACTCGACTAACAGGAGTTAATTAGCTACTTGTCTCGTGCTCCAATGGTGAAGCGAGTAGCCCACAGCCAAATTAGATGAGCTCTTGGTTATTACATTCCTGTCAATCATCTGCACAAGAGGTTGAGTGTCATCCAACTCATTCTTGAGAAAACCAGATAGAACACATCTAGTCATTACCCCCACCTGCCTGGGCACTTCCTGTACAACACCTCCAAGGTTCAGATTTTTCCCAAAAAAGTGATAAAATGTCACCGGTGACAAAATGAATTAGCATAATTATGCATATTGAAATATATGTATTAAATCTGATAAAAGCAGTTAGCCCAAAAACTAATCCAGAAGCATCCTATTGCAAAGACTCATGGGTAATAATTGCGTCCAGGTAAACAACACATGTCCTTGCCAAAAGCAGACCCTCATTCTCAGATTCAAATTTGGCTGTGAGTAACAGGATCCTGCCGTTCTCGCTTTACCGAATAAAAAGACACCTTTGCGCACGCTTGAGAGAACTGTAACTAGTGGCAACCTCATTCATTAGCGTGCTCTTTAATACCTGCCACAGATCTGCAGTAAATGTCCTGGAACGGCAGTTCATTTATAAACACAAGATAACAGGTTCAAACTGTGCACATCAGGGCTTACTGTTCTGAGAAAAAAAAAGGGATCAAATTCTAACCCTAGCTATATGCATAAGGGCTTGTTTCAGTTATATGTTTATGCCGTTTGGACTATGCCATTAATCTCTGACAAGGACAGATCCTAATCTAGAAGTTGAGGGCGATGTAGTGTTGTCTGTAAGGCTTGGGATTTTGTTAAGTGCTGCAGAGGTCCACGGCCCTCTGGGTAAGAATCATGCCCATTAAGAGGACAAGGAATGCACTTTGTGATGTTTCTTCCTGAGGACATCCCTAGGGCTTGTCCACTGCTGCTCTCAGTCTTTCAGCCAATGTAACTCTTATCTCACACAACACACACAAAATCCACCGACGCACCTTGTAAATCCTCGTATTATGGCCCCACAGTTAACTGCCAGCATTAGCATTTTGATTGACGGGAGACAATAAATAGATCCCTAGCTAGAACCCTTCTGGTAACTAGTCAAAATCATTAGTGCCTTGTTATTCATAAGGCAGCAAGGTCACAAGCAACTGATGCATATTTGAGCTGAATTTCAGCCAATGCTAAAGAAAAGTGCAGGACATGCCTTCTCCCCTTCCTATATTAAGGCTCTGACGTCTACGGGGTATTGACTGACATGCTGAGAGGCCATACTGTCTCTTCCTCTGTGACCTCCGGCTGCCATGACTCATAATCCTGAACTGAGCAGGACCCTCTGTGTGTGTATCACCGCTGAGAAATGACGACAGCAGGGGGAAGAAGAGACACAGTGACAGAGACAGTGAAAGTACAGACATGCTAGAGTAATCAGCCTCCTTCATTCCAACCACAACCATGTAAATGTTGCAACATGGCTGACAGCAGCAATTTCACAAAAGCCCCAAACTTTAATCAGAACATACCGTGCACTTAAGTCCCTCCTTTTTTCAATTACAGATAAATGGGGTAAGGAAGATTAACAGGGACATGCTGATAATCCTCTTTTTTTTCTGGTCCTGAGTAATGCAACCAGCTTTACCTGTTACATCATTAGCTAGTGGACATGGCTGTGAGGGAAGAACAGTTCAGCTGATGTAACCCGAACAAGCAGGACTCCACCTTGGAGTCTACCGTGTAGTTCTGGGAAGCAAGAAAAAAAGCCCAGAAAGTTGTAAAGTGTCATCTTTCTCAGGTTAGTGAAATAGCTTGCAAATATGGCATTAGAAATGTGACACGGTATTCATTAACACATTCACGGAATCTTCAGGAACGAGTCATGATGGATCTGGAGTCTATCATGGGATCACCACACAGGAGGAGGATATACATGCATGAGACACACACACACCTACAGACACACATTTGTAGGCAAACCTGCAGGCTTCTGAGAGGTTCGAGGAAACCATAAGACCTAACAGAAACCCATGTAGACATGTGACAACACTACAAAGACAGAAACCTGAGCTCAGGATTGAATCAATGACCCGTGTGGTGGCCATGCTAGCCACTCAAGATACAAGCACATATCTGTGCATAAATGATTATATGTTAAACATCTATCCTAACTCACACACACACACACACACACACACACACATATGCAGCTCAGAATCAGTGTGCCGGTGCTTATTTTGATGATTATTGCTCAGTTTACTTGTGTCAATATACCCCAGATGAAAAATCTATATTTGAAATGTAGCTACAGCCTCCTGATGTAAGCTCTTAAATCCAATACAGCACAAACGCTCATGTCCAATAGATCAAATTGCATCAGAACAGACAGGCTGAGAACTCGCAGTAAGTAGAGCCTGTAAAGATATGAAGATCAGCTGATTGAGTCGGAGCTGCCAGTGCCAGCAGTCATTTACACAGAGCTTTTACATTGAGAGGCGAACAGCATGAGTAGGAAAGAAATCTTGACTCAGAACTGCTCTGTCTTTTACAATCACTTTTACAGTTGACAGCATATCTTAAAAGGAAATGTTTGGAAAGCAGGCCAAAAAAAAAAAAAATGCAAACAGGGGACATCCTGTCATATCAGAGGCCATGGGTAATTGCCCAAAGCAAGGGCAGAATAAATGACAGGAAGACACGTTTATGTAACAGTTTCTCCTTCCAACAGCAACATTTACTCATCAGAAAGTATGAATGAATTGTAAAGGCATTGGATGTCCACAAATTAACCCCCCTCCTCTAAAATGTACTCCCCTCCTTGCTGATTATACACAATTTACAAATCAATATAGATTTACAGGACTGAGACAGACTGACAAAAAAACAAAAGAAAAAAAACAAAAACGAAGGCTGGTTTCTTATCCAGAGAGCCTTTACTTTCCTTCTCTCTTGTGGTCTCCTTGTGTGCCAAATCAGCAGGGAGACTCACTGACTATCAGTTCTCAAATCTGATCTGAGATAGGAAATCAGTCATGTATTCTCAAGGAGCTTCAACGGTGGCAGCAATTTATCACAGTATTTGCAGCAGATTCTTCCAAAGACCCAGCCTTTCTGTTGCTCACCCACCTGAGCACTTACAATGAGAGAGAGCCAGAGAGAGAGGGAGAGAGAGAGAGAGAGAGAGAGAGAGAGAGTGAGAAAGAGAGAGAGAGAGTTCCCATTTTAGCTGAATAAGACCTCTATTAAACAGACGGAATGTGCCAGAAACAGTGTGATCTTTCCCTGAGGAGGTGAAACCTGTAGGAGGCAGCTTCACGTGGGTCACTGCTGGAGCTGAGGATGTGTGTGTGAGTGTATGAACATGTATATGTGTATGTAGCTCTTAGAAGACGCAAAAGCCCATGGATCTGAGGAACGGGGTTAACACGGATTACATTCTGAGCGAGGTCTGATCTCATTCTCTGATTTTTATCGCTGATCCCCTTTGAGCTACAATATTGACAGAATGTATAAGATTGTACATTCTTGGAAAAACAGACAGCCAGACACAAGGCTGGTAAGTGCTAGCTAATAAAAGTCTGCTCAGTGTCAGATGTAGTTTGCCTCTTCATTCCTGCCAAGAAGAAATTAAGGGGATCATCCTTTTCGTGCACTCCCACACAGGACAAGACTCACGGCTGCTGGTAATTACACTTCACAGCCCACTCTTTGCACATAACTGACCTCTTTCACCCACGTCTCGCTATAACGCAACACATGCATGCATGCCCAATATCACGATATACTGAGAGGTCCGTACGTAAGAATGTTTTGGCTCTGTACTGTAGCACATTAGATTTGAAATGACATGACTACAAACTTAAAGTACACACTGTCAGGTTTAATTTCAGGGTTTGTACCAGGAGTGTAATCCGGTCTGAAGCAGAGTGTATACTATGTCTAGTCCCCTCTTGAATGACCCCATCTGAACACATCAGTCATTTTTTAAAAGGACAATGCAATATATACAGTATCATTATAATGAACAGCGCTATAATCTGCTGCAGGAATAAATCCTGATGGTTTCTCTAACACAGAAATGCAAACGTCAAGCTAACCCGCTCGGCAATTATCCATCACACTAATTATGTGAAAAGCAAAAAATTACATTTTGTAATTTATTCATACATTTATTCATCTTGAGTAACCACTTTATCCTGATCAGGGTGGCTGCAGATCCGAAAGCCTGTCATAAATGCAGAGCTGTTCCAATTACAAGCATGTTTTTGAGGGAGATGGAAAGAAACCAGAAGAAGCTCATACAAAGAAAACCACACAAACCTGAGGATCTAAGCTTAGGATTGAACTGAGGAACCTGGAGATGTTAGGTGGCAGTACTACACTCTGCACCAGCATGCCATCCAAGAGGGTATCTAGAGCAGTGGTGGATCAAACGGTTAAGGCTCTGAGTTGTTGATCTGAAGGTTAGGGTTCAAGCCCCCTCATTGCCATGTTGCCCTTGAGTAAGGTCCTTAATCCTCTCTGCTCCATGGACACTGTATCAAAGCTGACCGTCACTTCCTAATGCCATATTGTATTTGTGGCAAATAAATAAAGGCTTATCTGTAATCACAGAAGGTTCAATATCAAATCTAAAAAGTTAAGTGATTGTTGTTTTATAATATCTACCAGATATTCCGAAAAATCCTTGATATCAGCTCAAACGGAGAGAATTACCCAATCCAAACCCGAACAAACTGTGCTTTCAACTCAATCTAATTCAATTCTATACGTATAACTCTTTTTAACAATGGGCATTGTAAACAATTATATAAACTCAGGATATAAATATTAAATTTAGACAAATATCCCTAATGAGCAAGCCAGAGGTGACAATGGCAAGGAAAATCTCCCTGAGACAATAGCAACAGCAAACCTTGAGACTCAAAAGCAAACCCGTCCTCATCTGACATCTGAAAGTGTGATTATAAATCATTTCCCTTTCTATAACAGTGTACTGTATGGTCAAAAAGTGCAATTGTATAACCAGGAAATTCACTCGAGTCTTAACATGAAGTCTGCGGATCTGTTCACTGATGGAGACTTGAGTACAAAACCGTTCATGGTAATTGCAGTCCTGTAAGCTATCATAGCAATTGCAGTCGTAAGCCATCGCAGCAAAAGTGTTCGCATCAATTGCAGTCGAAAAGCTATCTTCATGGTTTCTAAGTGGTACCATCCACAGTAATCTCATGCATCTTTAGTCTATCCGTGTGAGGCCATCCTCAGCAGCAGCGAGTGGTCAATTGTCTGACCTTGTTTTATTCTCCCGGGCTTGTTATTGATTTAAACAGGATTTGATACAGCACAAAATTGTGGCTGTTTATTTTGTATATGCATAAACTCACTGATGTATTCAACTCAATAAATGCAGACAGCACCGTATTTGTGGGATATAGAGTTTTAACAGAACCACACAGAACTGACCATCTTTTTGATGTATAAGTATCTCCTTTTCAAATGACCAAAAGTAAATTTAATGGTTACCCAATTTTTGCATTATCAGCTTTGTCATTTGTTCATGCAAAAGCAAGCATATATTTAAAATAACACACACACACACTCACACACACACACACACACACACTGCATGTCACTGTGCAAGTACTTATAGACTGCTTTGTTCTACAGATGACAAAACTGCACTGTAGCCGAACAAGAAAATATTAAGAATAAATCTATGTGTATCATTGAAAGATCTTAACTAAATGAGGACAGAACATTTAATTAAATGCTCATTTGCACTGACCCAGTTTTTTTATAGCTTGTGATTTTCACTCACATACATTCTCCAAAATAGAGCTTGTTGCAATGCTAAATATTTCTACAGGCATGAAGCAAGTTTTCCTGTCGTTTTTTCTTCTCCCCCACTCACCTACAAGCACATTCCCAAACAAGACATTTGCTATGTTAGGATTGTGACCTCATTAACATTAATTAGTACAACTGGCCCTTGCATCCTCAAAGCAACACCTCAGAAAACAAGATGCACATCTGGTGGTACTCAAACTGACCTGGTTTTCTTGCATGGTCTTATAACTTTCACACACTCTGATCTGAAGTGACTCAAGCAGACCCCAACAATGCAGGCTTCTGTTTTAACAGTCCTGACTCCTGACGAAATCCTCACCTCTTCATTAAAACCTAAACACGGCTCGATCGAAATGAAAACTATGAGTAAAGAAAATGTAAGCTTTCAAGCGAGTCATCTGTTTCTAATGTTGATGTTCTGGTGTGGATTACAGCGAGGCATTACTGCAGAACTCGGTCTGACCCCATACCCTACACCCCGGGGGGAAACAATTTGCAATGACGTTAGGGTCAGGTGAAGAGAGTGCCTAAATGCAACAAGCCCGATTTTTAAGGTTTGTTTTCGATGCAAAATATCTTTTCTAGAAGAAAAATATCTTAAACAGACAAACACACATATCCAATGTCAAAATATGAAAAACAAGACATCGACATGCATCTGCAGCATATATCCCAGATCTATTCAACTTTACCGTGCTGAGGTAATCAAACAGACCACCATTAACCTTCAATGCTCAACTTAGCAATCCAGACAACTCGCTTATTTTAGCACATTACTCTTAATAAAACACTGCATTCTCAGCGAGCCTGTAAGCATTTTCTCTATCTCACAGTCTAAATGCTGAAATTCTTAAATAAAATAACCAGAAAAGTACAACAATGACCCAATTTAATAAATCATTTTCTCACTCAAAACATCACAGACATTAACACACAGTAAAACGTTTGAAAAAGAAGTTTAGTAAGACATGCTGAATCCAAACCATAAGCTGTCTTACCTGTAGTATCTGGACTGGAGGTAAGTGGAGCACACAGCTTTGGACACATGACTGGCAGAGCCGAAGTCGATGACTTTGACTCTGTAGGGTTGCCGAGCAGGATCCACCAGCATGATGTTCTCAGGCTTCAGGTCGGCATGAATCAGACCCAGACTCTTCAGCTTCATCAGCGCTGTAGCCACCTGCTGCAGAATGGGCCGGATGTACTTGAGGGGCAGTGGGCTGAACTTGTTCTGCTTGAGGAAGTCGTACAGGTTCTGCTCCAACATCTCAAAGACCAGGCACGTGTGGTTCTTGTGCTGGAAGCACTCGTACGCCCGAACAAAGTTGTAGTCATCCGCACTCTCTGTGCTAAGGCGTGCCAGGATGCTGACCTCGATCTGGCCCTGGCGCGCGTATGATGGGTGGTTCTTCAGGATCTTGATGGCCACAATCTCACTGGTACCACGCTTCCAGCACTTCACCACCTGCCCGAAAGTACCTCGGCCTAAGAACTCCAGCACCTCATATGTGTTGGTCATGGAGCACAGAACCTCATGCTGCAGGAGCTGATAGTCACCCTCGCTGTTGGCGCCACTGGTCTTGGATGTGGCTGTCGTGGAGGCGGTGGCCACGGTGCCTGTTGGGCCACTCTGGCCATTGTTCTGGAGCATCGGTGCTGCTGG
Source organism: Hemibagrus wyckioides (assembly GCF_019097595.1). Lineage (NCBI taxonomy): Eukaryota > Metazoa > Chordata > Actinopteri > Siluriformes > Bagridae > Hemibagrus > Hemibagrus wyckioides. The sequence continues at coordinate 22,156,350 of NC_080713.1, forward strand.
AGGCTGCTGCAGCTCCTCCACCACGTGCACGCTGCTTCCGCTGCCGTTGTTGTTGTCTAACTCCTCACTCTTGCGCTTAAGCCCGCATCGCTGGTATGTATCCAGCAAGCTCACAGTGCTGCGGCGCGTCAGGTTGTGCCCTCCACTGCCACTGCCACTACTGCTTCCCGTGCTCCCCAGAAGCTGGCCGGCCACCCCAGATGTGCTACTCGCTGAGGCAACCACGATGTGGCCAGAGCTGGCAGGGAAGAGGAGAGCCTGCTCGTATGGCAAGGAGGAGTTGGTGACCTGGAGCGAGGCGGCGTTGAGGCCCACTGGGGCAGCAGACACGCTCTGCTTGCTGTTCTGACTGTAGACCTTGCTGTGCGTGCCGTACCCTGTCATATCCCAGTTGCAACTTTGCTCCACCTTCAGTTTCTTCACGCTAAAGAAGGCACTTGACTGGAGAGTGTGGGGGGAAAAGACTTGCACTTGCGAGGCCATACCTGAAGAACAACAGAAGGGATGGGGGGAGATACCAAGAAGAGTGAATTTGAGCCCGGCTTGAAGCTTGAGAGCAAAGCTTTAAATAAAAGCAGTACATGCCAAGACAGGCCAGAGTAAGAGTCCTGATGCTAATTTATTGCATAGATTCTTTGCCTTTCATATTTCTGTTCATCTCTAGCCAATAATGAGGTTAGACTCTAATGGTACAACTGTCTGCTTCAGGGCAGCAGCTGGTCAAGAATACCTCAAGATTAGTTTAAATCCAATAAACAGTCCTCCACAAAGTAAACCACAGAATGTGCGGTTGCTGTCTGCTAATTGATCTAAATCCCTTGTTTATGGGCTTGTGCAAGAAAATTAAGATAAATGTACTGTTTTTAAAGAGAATGCATGCACTGATTTGTGTATGCCTGGAGGAAAATGATGGATCGATGTAAAAATATTCTAAGATATGGTATTTCTTTATATGGGAGACCACAAGAGGAATGTGTGCTACTGATATATGTAGAGGAAATACCATTTCTATACAGCTCCCATAGGGATTTCTGTACAGCCTGATGTTCCATCATGTCAGGTCTTATCAAATCCAAGGCCTTAGAAAGAAGCAAGAGTCTAAAGGTATGACTGCAATTTCCTCTATAAGGACGACTGCTTGGTCCGTCCATGCGATGCGCTGCACTATTTACTTAAGGGCCAAGCACACAGCTTTTATAGACATATCAAGAAAAACAACCAAGGAACATTTGAACTGTAGCTTCACCTCAAATCCGAAATAAAAACACACAACAAAAGCAGAGCACTGGAGCTCCTGGGAACTCTCGGCTTCGGAATAAGCAGCGCTTCTCCAAGCAAACAACAGCCCAAATATAGCCCTCTCAAACTGCGCTGTTTGTAGCACTAAAATAATGATTACAGCACAAGCAGGATTACACAAAGGGGATGCAGCACTGCTCTACTTACAGATGCGCCAATGTGGACCAAATTAGTGGTCTGACAAATCAAAGGTACCTCCTGCGGATACCGTGAGTCATGCACACAACTCTCACACACCTGGAGAAACAGCTAACTGACACAGGAGCCTGCAGTATACAGCAGAAACACACACACATACATACACACACACTCACACCCAGACACAGCAGGAAGAATTCATATTGCATTAGGCAGCCCTTTTTTCCTCTTTCTGTTTTCTTGTGCCAGCAAGTCTGAATTATGCTAATCTATTACCTGCATGAATTGAATTAATTCATATTTCTGTGAGATGAATATACAAGTGATGCTCTAAAGCCTGCTCCCTCGTCTCCTGTAACTATAAACTATTCCACATCAGCGCTGACTCTGTGGCATAAAGACATGCTGATGAATTAAACACACGCTCGAGCGGTAGATTGTGCGTCCTGATTCTGACATGTGCAAACATTACACTTTTGTAAAATCGGGTTAAACATTTTTTTGTGAGTTTGTGAATACGATGCGGCAGCAGCATTTTTTCTCCGACTTGAAAGCATCGACACATTAAGCTTGGTCAGAGCAGAATTCAGCTGTATACTGGATATTTCAAACAATATGCTCTCTATATAATGCCTGGCCATGAAAGTAACCACTTTCCCGCTGCGGCTTACGAGAACATAAGGAATCTCACTCGGATGGAGGAATTCCTGGATGCAAGGACATTCCCAGGGCAGGAAACAGAGGGAGGATGCTTAGCAGGGTCACTTTGTCATTATTATGCATTTCTGAATTGTGCTGATAGCTACAGTTTCAAAACCAGCCTCCCGTTCGGGCACTCCCTTTCCCCCTGCTTTAATCGCACATCGCTTCTCCTCCTCTGCTTGTTCCTGCAGATGAGTGGTGTCATTTCTGACAGGCTCACCGATACTCCAGTCCTCTGCTCTTATCCTAAATGCCTGAGGATATTTCTGTTGCTTTTAAACTTGCACTCTACGTTGCATGCTTCTGCCTATATAGGCACTGAGATCTATGTTAGCATGCTGATGAAGCAAGTAAAGAAGCGCCTCTGCTAGAGCTATTAGGAGCATGGCCCTATATTAATCCCATAAACCACTGGGCTAGATGTCACTCATTGGATTATATTTTTCTCTGACAGGACTCCTCTAAAAATAAGTTGGACGTGATCGGTGGTGGTGGACGGCTGTGAGTACATCTCTGTGTGTTAGAAAGCCAGACTGTGGGGCATTAAGTCCATAGCCAAGGGGTCATCATCTGGTGAGCTGTGTTCCACATGAAGACCCAGAGCTGAAATATTTCAGAGGTGAACCGAGTACCTGAAAATATGCTCTTGCAGAGCCAGTAAACATATGAAACAAAAAACTGACTGCAATTCATTGACTCTGTTTTTCTAATCCAAACATGAAACCTACATGGTTTCTCTACCAGATCCTCTGTTGTGGTCATCCAATCACATGCATTTTTGTAAATTATTTAGCAGCAGTCAGCTTGTTTTAAAAAGAAAAAGCTCTGGATGAAAGAAATATTTAAAGACAACTGGACGGAGAAGCATGCTTTAATTCTGCACTTGGAGTTCAAAACAGATGTCAAAAGTGGCAACGTTAAGCACCACAACGAAACAAAACATAACCACTTATGTGTTCTCTTATTTATAGCCATATGCTAATTATCAGAGTTTAACCATTAAAAGATAACGTACAGTCACGATAGTTGTTCATTCAGACCTTTGTAAATAATTAATTTGATGTAACCGGACCTTTACATTTTTTTTTTAGTTAAATACCCCTGCTGTAGCTGGTTACAGAGAACATCCATGGAATTTGCACCAGTTGGCCAGTCTGGCAATCCGCTCCTCAAGGCATGTCACTTAGATTACCAGTGTTTAGCAAAACAAGCCTAGCTTCACTGGCTCCCCACTTTTCATCTACAGCAATTACCGATTGTTTAAGAAAGCTGTAAACGCTAAACCCCGTTCACAATGCCAGTCATCAGAAAGGAACCGGAGTTCATGTCCTCTCTCGATGGACTCGGGGAGTACACTTTTAAGACTTGCTTGTTACTCCGACACACCCTGTGTATAATGCTGATAAGTCAGTTCAAGTACAAATTGAGAGTTCACATAGCAAGAATCTTATCTCTTAACAGCATGCATCCGCAACAATGCGTTCGGTCCCATTTGACTTCAGTCTCTCAATGGTTAGTTATTCATAAGTGTTTATGGTTTGGACTACGACCACGTGCCCTCTGTTGACGCCGGGTTCTTTCTCACAGCCTGCATTGTATAACAAGTTTAAAACACAGCCAGTGAAGTTTATATGAATTTTTGAACTCTGTGGCAGGTATAAATCTGTTATGGTCTATTGTTTAAGCATACTGGAATGCAGGCATTTATCATACCTGACAAGAAATGCACTGTTTTAAGGCGCTGCCTCTGAGCATATTAGAGGACTATTTTCCTGCTCTTTCTTGCTGAAATAATAACGGTCAGTGATTTTGAGTTAGGTTATTTTTCTGTCAAGGACAGGCTAATCTGTCTTTTTTGGTGGGCTCGGGATCAAAAAGTCCACGTCTGACAGGAGATACAGAATTCAGAATACAGGACAGGGCTTTATGTGTGCCTGGTCTTTATGAGGCTCCATTATTGGCTCCTGTAACAACCTGCAGATAAACAGTCCTATAAAAAGAGCTATGACAAACTAACATATAAGAAACTTCTAAAATCCCTGCGCAGTTTTTCATGCCGCTCTCTGAAGAATATCCAGACAGCTACAAAGCGAGACCTTGATTTTGTCTGATATTCAGAGGCAGGTTATATAATAGCAGCGCTCGGTTTCAAATATATCATCTGTGTTAAACAGGACCCTGAAAAGTGACCATGGCACCCTGGACCAGTGACCATGGACCATGGAAAGCTCGCAGCACAAACAAGGACGGGGAGAAAAGTCACATGTTTGGATGAACGCATAAAGGAAGATTGGGCATCGCTGGTTAATAAATTGACCTGGACGTGTCTAGACAAAGAATAATCCCCTGTGGCTCAGAAAGATGGACAGCGTACTGTGCTAAGTAAAGGGAAGTCACTTCACAAAAGAGCTGTCTTTTTCTCTGTGGTCATCTCTATTCTTCAGAACTACTTTCCTCAGAATAATCTCCTCTGTTTTCTCTTGCTGTGCGCTCAACCTCATGAATCTATGAATTTATTAATCTTCAACCACATTAAAGTAGAACCCCAGAGAGAACTCTTTCCTGATGTTTTTTTCTTTTTCTTTTACAGAAACCGAAACTTCTATCAGGCTGAAACATGTGCTTGACAAAATGCTGTAGTAGAACCGATAAACATATGAAAAATAAAAAAAAAAACTGGCCAGAGTTCAGCGACTTTCTAAACACGAACCGTTTCTCTACCAGCTCCTCTGTTGCAGTTTATCAAGTCATGTGAATTGTAATTTATTTAACTGAATTAACTTAGCTCAGAAAGGGCAGCGTTTTTTTTTCCCTTTTACAGACTTTCAGAGATCGTTAAATTTACCAAGTCTGGTCTGATGAACTAACTGATGAGAAAAAAATGTTGAGAGACAGAATCTAACACGGATGAATGGATGAAGAAGTTATGTTTATTGTTAATCAGATGAGTCAAGGCAGTACTAGGACATTACAACCATAACTAAATCAAATGATCATTAAGTAAATATTAATGGTTAAACATTAAAAAGTAACTTATGACCTTTCAGTCAAAAGCTTTGTAAGCACATTTGATATATAAACATATCTTTTAATAGTGTATTCTTAAACAGTGTACTCTTCAGCCTCGAGGCTTACCTTCACTCACTTTTATTTACTTTTCCTCACACTGTTCAACTATACATCCGTCTCTCTCTCTCTCTCCTCATCCTCCCTTTCATGCCACCCTGCACATTCGTCACCTCTTCACCACTTTGCCCTTGCCCTTTTGTTCTTGTCTCTCTTCTCGTCTCCTTTTCTATATCAGCGACCCCGCTCAGCGCTCTCCTCTCTCCGGCGTCCCACACACCACATCCCCTACCCCCTCCTCCCCTTTCTCATCAAATGAAACTCTATAATTCCTGGGAGAACAGAGGCAGGGAATGTCTGCTCTTTGTCTCTCCCCATAAGAGTGTACATCTCTCGTCTTTGTGCGGTGAATGGACCGAGATTACACAAAGAAAGATTTAAGAGAGACTTACTAGGCTGCCCTGTTAGAGTGCTGACCTTTGTTCTTGTCCTTATCCAGCAGGCTGCTTTTGACCTCAGAGTTAATCATATTTAGAGATCACATACCAGCATATTATAGGCTCTCTGCATCTCTTGCTTTCTCCGAACCCCAATTGCGAACCAACGAGATCCATGAATTGGTTAAGAGCTTCCCGTAATGATTTGTGGCCACTATCTGTGCTATCTGAACCGAAAGGAGGCAAGCAGGCCGAGCAGCTGTGGCCGAAGAAGCAAAAGCCACTGACATGTGTTCCACTGGCCCCTGAGAAAGGAAAACAAACACGGCACTGTCACACGGCGCAGTGCCCTCTGCGCAGCCTGTTACTGACGGCTTTATCAGTCCTGTGTGTGTGCAAAAGAGAGGGAGGGGCCGTGCATCTGTGCGTGCAACTGACTTTCAGACATGGATGGGAAAGAATGTGAAAGAGTGCACGTATGAGGGTCCAGCATGACACATTTTCCATAACTCAGGAACTTCCCGGGTTCACAAGGTGCATCTTGAACAATCCTGATGAGCAGGAGCTGATAGAGACAGAGATGGCGCGAAAGGGCTGGGTTTTTTTTGAAATCCGAAAGCTGCCTCCAAAAGTTTCACTGATCCCGCCTGCTCAGTGCACCATTTCCACCTGTCCATAATATTGGCTCTATTTTAAAAAATACAAAGTAGTCATTTAGAAAGATCGTGGTCTTTCGTCGTCGTCTGAGCATGGGTCCCACAGGAACCCAATCTGGCCATTACTACACAACTGCTATAAAGATACCACACTGACAGATATCTCCAAACTATTTTCAAATATTCTATTGACTACATCACTGATTTATAAAACTTCCACTGCTTTACTTAACCTGGAAAACTTTGTTGTGTGTGTGTGTGTATTAGCGCTATCACTTATTATGTCTAAGGTGTAACTTCCTGATACATCCAGTTCAGTCCTCTGCACTTTCTGAAAGCAGACCGCTAAACATCCTTTATATAATTGCTCCAGCAGGACGTTCTAAATACAGAGACAGTCTTAGTTTAGCTCGATTCACACTGTTAGTTTCTCCTCTATAAGTAGCATTTATAAATTAATACGTCAAGACATTTCTCTTGCTGAGAACCCGACCGGTTGTGTCACCCGGTGATATGATCATATTATAGCACCATGAGTTTATTTACAGCAAACTACAAGCGTGATATGGTGATCAAGTGAGGCTTTATACCTGTTTTCGCCGTCTATAAAACGATCCAGAATCATGCTGTTTGGTTCAATTTGGACTTTTCCTTTATAACAGACTCCCAGTGATGACACTATAAACCAGAGCAACTACAGTTGTCCAACATTCTATAATTGGTTTGGTTTAAAATGGCATTTAAAATGGAAATTTTTCTTGTCCTGTTGATGCACTTCTAAAAAAAATAAAAAATAAATACTTCCATTTTTGCATTTGTATTTATGGGTGTTTACCGTCAAATGTTTATAATCTATTTACATACCGAGATGTCCTAGAATGGATGTGTGGGAGTGTGTGGGTGTGTGGGTCTGCGTGTGTGATAGAGAGAGAGAGAGAGAGAGACAGAGAGAAAGACAGAGACAGAGAGAGAGACATAGACAGAGAGAGTGTGTGTGTTGTGTTTCGCAGGTTTTTGCTGTGCAGGTTGGCACTTCAAAGAGCATAAAACTGAGCAGCTTGCCAGACTATAACCACAGAGCCACGGCACCAGAGCCAAGCCAGGGCAAATGAGAATAAGGCAATCTCACCACACACACACACACACACAGATACACACTGTTAGGCAGAACCACACAGATGCAAACTATGCCCTGCAGCAACAAGATGGGCATGATACAGCCCAAATTTACACTAACTCACTAAATCACATTACAATACATTCTATTACATTAGCACAAGGTTATGAAGGACTAAGGGAAAGTCTCATACACTGAGATATCATCATGGTTAGAGCATTCTGTGCTAAACAAAAGATATCCTGTAAAAAACAGTAAATAAATTCATTTCCTTCTTGCCTTAACATCATTATAGCAGTCTTCTGGTGGAGACAGCATTTCCTGTATAGCGTAATCTTTACACCGAGCCTGTCCTGGAGAATACCACAAAGATAAACAGACATGGAGAACCGCAGCCTTAACAAAAGCTGCTTCTTCATGATACAGATTGTATAAAAAAAAAAAAAACTAAAGGCACATGCTTGTATGCAAGTGTGTGTGTGTGTTTGTGTGTATCCATGAGTTCAAAGGTTCATGGAAAAAACAGGCTTCTTCACTTTCAGCCATGCATAATGCTTCAGTAAGCTCGACTCCCAGGAACAGCAATCCCACAAGTCCAATAAAGCTCCAGTGCCCCATGGAACACACACACACACACTCCATGAAGAAATATACGCACATAAGATATTTTATCACCCATCCTCACATAAAAAAAATGTTCAAATGTTAAATAAAAAGCCTAAATTCAGCATGCAGGTGCTACACTTCCACCAGTTCTCCTCCGGCCACTTAACTACAAAAAAGGAACTCGGCTTGTTGACTGCTATTATGCCAATTATCTGTAATTTAAAAGCCCATTTTCTTATGAAGAGTCCCGTAATCAGAGATTTTCCAACTTCAGTGACCAATGGCTATGATCAAAAAACCAAAACAACCGATTCTGTGATATATCACCCGAGTCTACAATACCTCGGTCCAATAAAAACCAAAGGGCAATTTGATTTGTGGATATTCTGACATTTTCTTAGGAGGCAAAAAAGGAATTACAGGCCTAGAAAGTACATACCACACACACACACACACACACACACACAACAAAGCAAAGGATTCAAAAAATGTATCAGCGACTCCATCAGAGCCTGTGTGCAGGAATTAATTGGTTTGGCAAAAAGCTGATGAACGACTTTGTGCGCGGTTTGTAAATTTTTATTCCCTTTATAAAAAGCAAATTGGATAACAAAAGACACCGTATTTTAAATGAGCACTACATGCTTTTTTTCCTTTAATCATCGTCAAAAGGAATAAGCAGTTGTAAGGCCGTGACCTTTAGGGATACAGGGAGGGGCGACTACGGCTGTTACGAGGCTGCTTTTCAGAGTAATAAGAAATATAACCCAGAGCATCTAGAGTAGCCACTAAAGAGCGTCCTATTCCGGTGTATGTGATATAAAGCCTCTCAGGATCGCACACCTCTACACAGGCTGTAGTCCTAACCCCCTAATCCAGCACCAGACACACCCTTATTGACAGAACATGTAATGCCTGATAGATTAGCTGGTACCTAGATAGATAGATGTGGCTCTGAGGGCAATCACGCCCAAATGACTGACTGACAGACCTGGTACTAATCCACACGTAATCATAAGCCTGGGAACATGCTCCAGTAGCCAGATGAGATCTGTCAAATAAATATATGTTGCTTCAGATCCATGAACAGACAGCGCTTGAAAGCACTTCACACACTAGTTTTTTTTTTCTTTTTTTCTTTATTTATATCACAAAGTTAATTCAGGTTATTGCCTTGAATATATTTAGCTGCGTGATCCAATGTCATTTATTCAGCACTTGAGCAAACACATAAGGACAGGCACTTCGTGAAGGTTAGCAGCAGAAATACATTTACAATTGAATTTCCTACTGTCAGAGGTTTCTCCAACAAAACACAATACATCAGTACTATTCATATCACCCATTCATTTTAACCAGAGATAATATTAGCATATTGTGTTTGGCAGCCTGGAAAACTCTTCACATGGAGATATTTTTATATATATATAATTCTATCTAGATCTGATTGAAATATTTTACTGTTGAGTCTTCAAGTGAATCAAATCGTATGCATTTTGAGATGCTCTTCTGCTCATCATGGTTGCACAGTGTGGTTATTTGAGTTATAGTAGCTGCTCCTTCAGCTCGAAACCTGTCTGGCAATTCTCCTCTGACCTCTCGCAAGTCTTTCCACCTGTAGAACTGATGGGTTTTTTCTTCTGCTTCTTTGCATCATTTCGTGTAATCTTTACAGACTGTTGCGCTCGAAATTCCCAGGATATCAGCAGTTTCTGAAAAACTTAAACCAGCTCTTTGAGCAACAACAGCAACATCCATGCCATGATCAAAGTCAGTGATCCGCGAATGAAGCTTGAGTAAGTGGCTGGTGTATGTCGTAACACCTGATTGCCCAGATCTTACCACATATTCTTAAAATCCACACAATTCAAGCAACCTCAGTAGTCACGACGAACAGCGATAGAGGGAACAAGCAACGACAAAAGCAAGTAGAAGAAGTGCACTATAGCGTAGGTTCATTTATTGTTTTATTTTGGAAGATGATTACGATGAGTACGAATCAAAAATTCATAACAACTGTCTCATTGGGTACAAACTGCCAGTTTCTGCTGTTTTGGAGAGCAAATGCCTTTATATATCCTGCTTCCAGGGGGTTCATTTATTTTACGGCAACTTTATGGCAACAGACCAAGAAGATCCTTCAGTCTGCGGTGGGTCGCATTCACTGCTCTACATGGTGCCGTGGTGTTCTCACAAAAACTTTACTCAGCTCATCAACTCAAGATTTTCATGACTGTATGGTACAACTTGCTAAATAGGACATTTGTGACATCAAATTTTATTTTATATTCATTTCATAGGTTTTTCCATTGCACATTACTAGTTTTCCGGAGCCCTAATTATGAAAATGGAATGACTGAATGATGTAAATTTATGTTTGATGATAATAAATAGTTGTGAATGAGAACTATTACACTGTTATATTGTAGTGCATACAATCATAGATATGAGACAGTGCACTTCTGTTAATGCTCACATCAAACATGAGAATGAGGAAAAAGTATGACCTTGCTGACTAACCGTATCAGGAGGGGTTGGTTTCAGACAGATTGATTTGAGTATTTCTGAAACTGCTGGGATTTTCACACACAGAAAGTGAGCAGCAGATTTACAGGCAGCAGATCTGTGACTTGAAGAGAGAGGTTAGAGGAAAATGGTTAAAGTGGGTGAGATAACCTGAAGGCTGTGATAACCAGTTTGTACAATTGTGGTGAGCAGAAAAGCAGCTCATATTGGCTAGCTCATTAAGCTATAATGATAACAGCACAAGGACACGTCAGGTTCCACCCCCTGAACTCAAGAACAGGGATCTGAGGCTAACTTAGGCACTGAAACTAGACAGTTGAATATTTTTTTCAAAATCTTTTCTTCTTTATAAGTCCAGTTTTGGTGAGCTTGTGGCCATAGCAGTCTCAGATCCTGTTCTTTTGTCATGACAGACCTACCACAAAAAAAAAAGTTTACAGGTAGACACTTTACCTCAATTACTAGCAACTGATGAGTGCAGATTACAGAAATGAACAACTTTCTGTCCTTATTGTCAACAACAAATCTGCAGCTCTAATCTTTATCAGCTGCTGACAACCCTATCCACGATGTAGACGAGATTTTGAAAAAAAAAAAATCTGGTGGTGTGTATCAGTGTGGATCTATTCAGCGTGAGAGTTCAGTGGTCAGAAAGCCGACTGGCCCGGACTGCTCGCTCAAATCTCACTTCACGCACTGGACATGTTTCTTAACCTTAAGAAATATAAACTTATTCTTGGCCTGCTTTTTGTGTTGCTGTCTGACTGCACATCTTTTCATTTAAGCGCAATACACCTTGACTACTCACAAAAACACACACACACACACTGTAAAATTGGTCACACAGCATCGGGAAATTCTGAAGCGCTGCAAAACCTGTCGGATTCGATCTGTCACCTGCCGAGCCAATTACAAAGCATACGGCACTCTTTCTAAAAACCTGTTTACTTTTGAACATTGACGAAACTTCTGCAGTGTTGAGGACACAGAGGTGAAGACACACACACACACAACACAAAACACACAACACACAGTCAATATGTATACTACTGATTAAGGTATTCAGGGGCGGACGCTCTGCACTCACACGCATAGCGTTTTGTGTGTTACCGGTGTTCACTTTTAATCTGCTGTAAACATTGAAATCAAACAGAGCTAGCACACAGGCAGCCATGCGTGGTGTTTCCCACCAGACTGACAAACTGCCCCCTACGCAGCACATACTCTCATACCCATAAACAGCATCAAAGCTGCACCTTGAAAAGTGCAACATTTTCTCACTTCTCTGTTGCACCACTGCTTTATCTCATCTTCCAACTGCATGCGTGTGCGTGTGTCATACATGTGTGCTCATGACATTTGGCTAAAAATAATCCAGGATGTGAACACCTCCCTCTTTCTCATCATGTTCGCTCAGTTCTACACTTCACACAGCATCTGTGTGAGCTCTAGACTCTCCCTGGACATGGCGGCAAGTCTCTGTCACACACTCGTAACATGTGAATCTCACTTCCACCAGGCTGAAGCCACAGAGAGTTCAAATTTACATTATTAATGGCAGCTGTCTGGGGTTTTAAGCTTGGCTTCTGATGTTGAAGCAGCAGTGTGTCAGAGGATGGATGGGGGGGGCAGAGCTGTATAAATAATCATATTTCACTTTTAAGTATTATTCTGGGCTTCGCAGGCTGCTTAATTAAACATAATCGACTGCAATGCATGTGAGCCTAGCGTTTATTCTTGCTGTTATTGCAAAAAAAAACACAACAGACTGATCAGAGTTGATTATTTCCTAATCACTGCATGTCCTATAGTGTTATCTTTCACTCATGTGGTTAAGTAAAGTTAAGTAGCCTTTATTTGTCACATATACATTACTGTACAGCAAAATTCTTTCTTCGCATATCATATTCTTGGAGGGTTGGGGTCAGAGCGCAAGGTCAGCCATGATACAGTGCCCCTGGAGCAGGGGGGAGTTGAGGCCCTTGCTCAAGGACCCAGCAGTGGCAGCTTGGTGGTGCTGGGGCTTGAACCCTGATTTTCCGATCAACAACCCAGTCATTCTAATCATTTCCTCAACATTCACTTCTTCAGCATGAAGACCTGCTCATGGTGGAAAACGTACTGACTCCAAAACTTCTATTTATAAATGTTAATTTCTTTAAAATGCTTCTGACCAATCAGGATTAATCAATGATGTAATGTAATCATAAGTAACTGATCTTAATGAGCTTAGCAAATATTAATAGAGCTCCTAGTTATAATTTTTAACTCTTGGTTTGGTTACAAACAGTGTTTCTTTGTTTTAAGAATTTACATTATATATCTAGTGGGTGGTATATCTTCCAATGTTGCCTTAGTATTGGACAGGATTGATGTTTTTCTCGGTTGTATTGTATTTGACTGATATTCTAATATCAGTATCTGGCTCCTGGCTAAAACCTGATTTGTCTATGATTTTGATTATTCTGGTCGTATTTCAGCATTTAAAGATCCAGACTAATCAGAATCAGAATGAATCAACCCTGGGCTGAGATCTACAATGTGAAAGAAAACCCTGATTTCTCATTCAGTTGATTAAATGCAATAAATCTTAGCACCACACATTAACACTCTTTTGTGTCTATAGATTTTGTTTCACTGCAGCATAATCCTGATTAGCATTTCAGTTATTATCCTGCATCATTGTATCATATCAAACGGAGAAGACAAATTAACCCGAGCACCTTTTATGTGGGTGATGACTCTGCAAGATTTTATCGACGGTGCCACTTGCACTCAAAGAGCCAGCCTTTCTTTCTTTGATTTCTCACAGCTATGCGTATCTTATCAGCACACAGGAAGAAGAGTGCAGGTGACAAATAAACTTCAGTCACACTAAACTGAACCTTCACCCTCTGGCTCCCACGCTCTCGCTGGCTCTCGCTCCTGAAGTTTGCAAGGCAAAGACAACATTCCCTGGGACAGCAAAGGCCACGCTTTTGTAACAAAAGGTCAGCACATGCCCTTTTTCCAAGGCAGCTACTCAGAGAGAGAGAGAGAGGGAGAGAGAGAGAGAGAGAGAGAGAGAGAGAAAGAGAGAGAGAAACACAGAAAGGTTGTTGGCTAGATTTAGTGTGCCTACAGCTGCCATGGCACATCAACTTAGATGGAGGAGAGACGAGATGGGTCAGGGCCTCCCATTCACGCGCCACAAGGATATCTTTTTTCTTCATAAAATGCATTTTGTGTACTCAAGGACAAGAGAAATTACATAAACAGAAGGAATAACACTTGCATTTACAATCCACCTTGACCCTTTCACAGAGCAAGCTTGAAGGCTCAGGACAAATCACAAAAACACAAGGGTAAATTCTGAAAAACACTCTATGAAAAGCATGGTCATCTTTATTTTTTAAAAGTTGACCCATAGCAACTTCTGTAGCAGATCCTGTGTTGTGGCTTTATCCATCTACATATATTTATTTAAATGAATCACCTGAAGATTAAATATGGATAAATGATTTTTGTCTGATGAAAGCAGAATGAGAAGTAGAGAAGTTCAAATCCGACATGTCTCATCTGTTTAGTCTGTGTGCTAGTCAAAAAAAAAAGGTCATGTCAAGCCCCTGAATCTTCTGAATCTTATTTGGAGCCACGCTAATGGTTAAGCATTACAATAGTAACTTCTGCTTGTTGCTTATTTTGTCTAAATGGAACTTCCCAAATGTTAGAGTTAAACACATCATCCTGCACTAGAACACACACCTCGAGTCGTGCACGAAGAGAAATAAGAAGCCCCCCTCTTACTAATTTCGGTCTCTCAGTCATGCCTGTTAAATGATGGATCAGATCTGTGTGTGGCCAGAGAACGTTCGCCAGAGGCATCGGAGCACAGAGTGAAGCTTGCCCTACTGCATCGGCAGAGACGGACATATTTTCCCAAAACCATCATTCATTACGAGGCTGAACGCAAACTCTGGTATTTTCTAGTGCACTATTTCTGCAACTGCAAACTTGAATACGGTTTAGATTCAGTTTAGCTCCAATTGAAAGGTTGAATACTGAGAATATAAACTGATGAGATCTGTGTGTGTATGTGTGTGTGTGTGTGTGAGTGAGTACATTTGTGGGAGCTGAGCAGTGATTATTGAGGTGTTTGCTCTTCATGCATGTCCAATTCTTTGAGCACTCCAGTCAATTGAAACTCTCTCTCTCTCTCTCTCTCTCTCTCTCCCTTTCCTCCTGGCACACAACAGAAACGGGGCAGACCGTTCGCTCTGCTCAGCTCCATCCGTCTGGGGCTTTGAAGTCCTTTGGTTATCGGCCAAGCATGTCACGTGTACGGCAACCATCAGTGAAGAGGCTGCACTTACCAAAATCTGGCTGATGGAGGGGAAAGAAACCCCCTACAGTCAGTGTGTGTGTGTGTGTGTGTGTGTGTGTGTGTGTGGACCATCAGCAGTCTGCTGCTCTCTTACATACACAGAAGAACAACCACACACCGTTTTTTGACTGGTTTATTTGTTTAAATAAAGAAAAGAGTGATGAATGTGATAAACGTCATCCCTATGCGGTTGTGTAAGAAGTTGGTGTATGCGAAGTATCACAAGTATCTGTGTAAAGAGTCGAGATGTGGGGCATTCTGGATATTCCAGCTAGCAAATCTTTACAGCTCTACAAAACCCACACGCCAAGGTTACTTCAAATTTACATTATGGAAATTCTGAGACAGTAAAAGAGTTTAAACACTATTCAAAGAGAAGCATATTATGCTGAAAGATCACATACTGCTTGGGTTTATATGCTATCGAGCTACATAACAACAAATGAAGTACACCGGGGATTACGTTTACATGGTGAATTAATTTTGCCAGATTGGACTTTCTATATTATTAAGCTCATGAAGTAGCGCTGTCAGGAGGATCAGTTAAGGACGCAAGTACAGGCACACAAGGACCTTTATTGTCGTAGCAAACGAGACAAAGACGTGATCCAAAAACGTAGTCAAAAACCAAGCAAAGATCAGGCGATGAATAAACAACACAAACTCTGTGTCACAAACGTGAAGGCAAACAAGATCAAACCAGAAAGACTAGCACTGAGTCAAAAGATTTGCTAACGACAACATGTAAATGTGTGTGTGTTCAGAGTCCTTATAAACAGTGAAAGTGTGCATGAAGGTGATCGAGTCCAGGTGTGTGTAATCAGTAGTCTTGTGAATGTGAATGTGAGAGAGTCTTGGGCGCGGGCCAGGTTTACGGGCCGCACAGGATTCTGGGAAGTGTAGTCAAACTCTGAATCCGGCGTCGACAACTTCATGACTTCATTTGACTCAGTAACTGAATCGAGGTTGAAATATATATATTTGTTTATCTTTATGACTCTTAAATCATTCATTTAAAACATGACTGACTGATTGTTCTGGATCTAAATATCATAATTGTGAAAATATATCCCTATGTATCCCGATATATTTCTGACATCACAGCCCAGTGGAGAAGACTCCGGTTCTAAATTGTCCTTGATTTATTTACCCTGCTTTTAATGAGTACAGTGGAAACATGTGTTAAAACAACCAGAATAAACCAAGTCAAACATTTCAAATAAATCTTAAGTAAGTAAATGTGCATTCTCCGTAACTGTATGTTACATTAAACAGAAATGGTGCAGGAGTGTAATATTTAGAACACTTGACCGCTTAGTTTAGAACTAAGGAAACATGCAATGATCATTTTTTCCATTTCAGCAGATTGCAGATTTCCCACTCATACAAGTAACCGTATAGTTTATATACTCTCCCCAGTGCACACCTACTCACAAGAGCGTAGCATGAAACTCTTTCTCTCTCTCTCTGTTTGAGCATGCAGTATTTTAAAGGCTGTCTTCTGTTTTTTTTCTCTTTTGCAGCACTTTCAGTTTTACATCCATCTTTCACACCAGTATAGGTGAAGCTTAAGGATGTTTCAGTGCAGCGCATGCATGAGGCTAATCTGCCACGTCTTGTCCTGATATTAAATTATGTCCCAATAAAGCAGCACGGCTGTTCTGCCAGGCCTGGCCATGCTGAAAGCCCTAAGCCAGGGGATATTGTGCAAAACAATAGGATTTAGGGCATGATGATGTGCCTGCAACAAGCTGGCATGGTATGGGGAAAAGAGGGGAGGATCTGCTGAAAGAGCAACAAAAGCACTGTGAGCCATCCTGGCCTGCCATTTCCATCCCATCACACACACACACAACACACACACACACCATCCCTGGGCTCAAAATCTGCACATCAAGCTGTCTGTAAATAAATGGGCCAAATCTTTGCTGACCAGCTATATCAGTGCTCATAAACAGGTCAATGTTTGAAGAACTGGAACGCAGCAGACTCCTAAGTTTAAACTTGTCATATTTATAACAGCAGCCTAAAAATAACTGCCTGAAGAAATCTTTGCATTTCTACTACCATTAACAGCAGCCCTTTCGTACCCACGCAGGCATCGTGTGTTGCTGTTTACATTTCGTCAGTCAGTGACTAGTGATATGAGTCGTGGTGGCAGTAACTATAGGTGTGAAGGCACAATGAATGGCGCCCTTCACGAAGGAGTAATTGCCATGTGATTATAGCCCAACAAATCCGGCTGCAGCAAAGCCCCCTTTCATTTCCCCTGGCTGACGGAACAATGCGGTGCAGAGAGACCCCGGCGTGAACCCATCTTCTCATATCTGATCAAAGGGAACATGCCAGTATGGACCCTGAAAATAAAAAAAAAAAGCACAGCCACTAGACCAGAATGACTTGAGCTAAGAAAAGGGTTATTTGTAATCACCTTAAAAGATCACTTTCATGCATGCCCTCTCTTCCTCCACTTCCTTTTGCTGCATTCTCACTTTTTCTTTTTCTTTTTTTTCCTTTACCACATCAGGTAGCACTGTATGGCTAAGCAGAAAGCCTTTCGATTAAAGACATTCACAATCACACATAGAAAAGCTGTGTGTGCTGCCCTGCCTGCAAATGCTGCATCATGGGAATTGGCCTTCAACTCGAAAACAAACAGTAGCCTGGCTAGAGGTTGGCTCGATCCTTTTGTCTTTCTGGATGACTGCAGAGCGCTGCTGAACTCACGCAAAGTGCATGAGATGGAGATGGAGATGTACGATCTGAAGATAAGCCGATGGTCTTCTGCTGTGAATAATAGGTTTCTCTTCACTGATACAAAGAGCAGAAGTTCACTGGGGTTGGGACAGAGCGTTTGGCTAGAATTGTATACTCAGGGGTGGACAAATCAGTAGCCCGGGCCACTTAGGACAAACACATTTCATGACAAAGCGATTGTTTGTTTTATTCACAGCTGTAAGGGATAAGTAAGTTTAACAACACTGCACATTACGCAAAATTCGTTCAAGGGAAATCTGTCATGTTACTCAACTGATTACTACAGGCAGTCAGATTGCAGTTAAACATAGAGAGTCTCTAGTTATAATCTTATAATGAACAATGAGTTTTTTTCTCAAGCGTGAATACACGATGTGCAAAGCCTTATTCTTTAATCAAAGTCTATATTAATGCACTTAACTAAGTAACTAGCCTAATCCCCAGCAAACAAAACACAGGACTGGGCAGCAACTTGTCAGGTAATAATTTTTAAGATCTACCTCTGATACTATGTACACATAATGTAGCATCTACTAGGATATTCATATCCTGGTATATTCTCAGGCAAAGGTGCAGGTTGAATCTTTTCGCCTTCAGGTCCACGGTGTGTGTCAGTAGGACGTAACCCCCATCACTGTAACCCAACAGCACCAGTGCACACCTGTGAGCCATTTCCCTTCAAACATCTGAAGGCTCAGATATCCCTCAGCCTTCAAAGGGCCATAAGTGAGACGTCGACAGCCTAATCACACTCAACTCTGGCCAGAGTGTCCATTTACAGAAGGCAAAAAAAAAAAAAAAGCCCAATGAAACTGTGCAACTCTGAAAGACGCCTAGTTTTTAGAACAGCGATGTGGACAGTGACGTTAGTTTGGGTATGAGGAATCGTCTGCAGTGCTTTCATACATCTTTTAACGTTTCCTTGTAATCACTACATGACTACAATATAAATGTGTGGTCATGACCTTGAAATGTGGGGATTTTCCTGCGCCCACAAATGGAAGACTTTAAAACAGTAAACGTTAGCTCATGTCGGCTGCAGAGCCTGAAACAGCTTTTTTTAAAAATCTGTACAGCAAAAAAAAAAAAAAAAAATCCCAGTGTAGAATGAACAGGAACAATGATGAATTAACTCGCGCTGCTCAGCTGGACTCGTATCAACACAATCATATCTTTGTGTTAATTCAAATTACCGTCAGGGATTTCTGTGTAAAACAAAGGAGCAAACAGTGCAGCTGTAATATTCCACGCATGATCAGTGAAGGCAGAGCAAACTGCAAATCACAACAAGATTGAACCTACAAAATTCTCTGCCCCATACAGCCCTGTCTGCTTGACCTAGTTGTATGCTATGTATTACCTTTTCTACGGCTTAAGACAAGTCATCCTGTTCCTCTCCACAGGCATTTATCAACATGTCACTATGGGTTATGAGGCCAGGCTCCTGGGCTCCTATGGAGCCAGATTACTCTTCCTTCTGGACACGGAGATCCAGGGTCTAAACCAGCACGAAAACCTCACGCTGAAGGAAAACAACACGACTGACCAGTGCAGCAAACATTCTGACTGATAGCTTTGAGACCAAAGCAATTAAGCCACAGCTGTCTTAAAATAACAAGAAAGTGTGAAGCACAATAAATAAGGCACAACTAAGCAGCGATGCTTCTAAAAAAAACCAAAGGCGGCAACTAACCAAAGAACAAAGAACCTCTCCGAATCACAATTACAATCAAAGAACCTCTTGCTTGCCTTTTAATTGGCCTGCAAAAACATTCACACATGAACGCAACAAATTCTACCAATTACACTACTTTTTACACAGCAATTAAGGTTCCAACTAAGCGTATTTTTGGGGGGGAAATCTAAAGGAGCTCTTTTTTATTGATCTTTATAAGTCAGATTCTCTCACTTCAGATAAGCTTCATTAGGCAAGCTGTTTCAGGTGTAATACATCTGAACCTCTGTTTAAGAAAACCAATTACCAGAGTTATATGCAAAACTCAACAGATCTGATGGATGGTGAACAGTGTTTTGAATCAAATTCTCTATATATCAATATCAACCATAATATCAAACATTCTGTGTGTGAAGAAAAACATCACCAGTACTCGCTTTATACAGGGGAATTTCAGTAGGTACAAGACAGGAATATATCATGAATGGAATGCCGGTCCATTGCAAGACTCCACACACAGAGCTAAAAAACCTATGCAGGCATGGGAAGAACATAATCCACAGGCAGCATGCTGAGCTCAGGGATCTGTATACGACGCCCGTGCTACATCCATCTAGCATCCTGAATCGACTTTTAGTCTGTCCTCTTTGTAGAAACGTCTAAAACATTGCTGTCCTATCTTATCAATCTTATCCGTAAAGGGCTGGCGTGGGCGCAGGTTTTTATTCTAATCAAGCAGGAAGCCACACCTATTTCCACCTGTTTATTCATTTGATTTTGGCTTTCAAAATACTATGAGGTGTGGCTTGTGTTTGGTTGGAATGAAAGCAAGGCCTTTTCTGGAAACTATTGCACAAACCCCGCCCTAAAGGGGGTCTACGTCAAAGCCAATGACAGAGTGTTTCCCTATCAGACAGGGCTCAGGAATCAGGAAAAAATCACATTTAAAGAAATGCTGCCTTCGAAAACAAAGCAGCTACATATTTTCCACACCGAAAACCATCAATCAGGAGAAGTCAACAAAACTAAAAAGTCATTATTTAGCGTGACAACCTTTTAGAAACGAATCAGTTTTATATTTCGGGCAGTTTTATAAGGAAAGTCACTGGAATGGTTTGTAAATATCTTTGCCACAATTCTTCTGGAGACGGTTGCACTTGCTTCTGTTTTGCAGCTGATCCCAGACGGCCAGCATTCATTTTTCTGTCTGTTTTCTATTATGTAATCCTGTATGCTCCGTCCATTCATTCTTATTCTTCTTAAAATGTTCCTTTTTAAACTAACCCATCAACGTCCCAAAGTAAACACAGAAACCATCATATTAGTATTTAAGACGTTGTTTACATACTGGTTTACTGGGTTACGCTGTCAGATTTCCTGCGTTGTTTCTTTTAAACATTTAAGTCATTAAAGTCTAGCGGAGACCTTTATTTCTCACTCTTTCAACTACATCACTTCCCTACTGCTTTCCATGTCGTTTTATTAAATAATGTACTGCTGAGTAAAATCTGTGGAGATGAATAACAGCTATATAACTGTGCTCTTCGATTAGATTGTCTGTTTTCAATCGAAACGTTAGATTGATGTTTAAATATTAGCAGGAATTTGTGGTTTTCGTGAAGCTCCATCGTTCACTTGCAAGCCATTCATTGAGCCTGCATTTACAATATTCAGACACAGAGTTAAATCTTTATAAGCATCTATTTAGTGTAAACACAGCTGAGCCAGACTAAAACAGACTGTGGCAAATATTTGAGTGTCAGTAGGCTGCATAATGACATGTAAAACATCGCTTTAGTAATTTTTTAAAACGGTTTCTATTTAAATCTATGATTTATATACTAATTATTATTAATACATAATTATTATTATAATTATTATAGTATACTAATTATTATTATTATTAATATTACTATTAGCAGTAGTAATAGCATTGTTATGTGTATATACTGTACACAGTATGAATTATTTGTCTACTAAATGACAAGAACTGATATACTTTTCTCATCGGTCTTTTGTTCCATGTAAATCAGCAATACCTGCATCTAACTTCGCTTTCAGTAAAACAGCTCCAGTTGTTCCTACAGATCAAGGTGACATGGTGCGTGCTCACTGGCCCCTGCAATAACTACTGTAAACATGCAGTATGTTCACAGACGGGTGTGATGAGGGTCAGAAGGTGAGAGGCTCCATGGCCTGCGTACTGTCTTTAAACTCGAAACTCATGACACTAAACTAATCCATCAGACTTCTGCGCATATATCCAACCCACGGGCAACCAACAATGCAGCTATGTTTTAATCATATCTCATGGGTGTGTCTAAGAGGGTCGATATCCCTAAATCAAAATCAACAGGTCCAGTTTCTGGATCTAGAAAGGAAATTTAATGACAAGAGGTGTAATGTTAACAACGTCGCTGTTACTTTTTCATATGGTAGCAATTAAGCTGAAGGAATCGATTTAAGGAAGCTAAAGGCAATGTCCTCACATTCGAAAACTTCTGAACCAAACCGAAAGAATGTGATCATGTGAAGCATCTTGAACTGGTTCACCTCCTACAGCTTCAGAAGCACTTGGCTTACACACATGATGAGGAACTAGAGCCAACACAGTCAGTTCTACAGCAGAATATTTCCAACCGGTATATCTGTCTACTGTTCTGTCTATAAATCTATCTGTATGTCTGGTTGAAACAAAATGATGTGCTTTAAATATCTTCAGATGTGGGGACAGGACTCACCTCCTACAGCTTCAGAAGCACATCACACAGTTTATTCTGGACTTCTGTAAAAAAAAAACATTCCCGAATGGGAAAAAAAAACAAACTTAAGAGACACATGAACGCCATATTGAGTATCGGAATCTGGGCTGATTCGTGCCTGAAACACTGGATGGCTATCAAATTGTCTTTGACATATTTGGGAATCTGATCCGCTGAGCTCTTTCATGAGGGGAAGAGGTGTGGTGGTGACTGACACAATACAGATCATACATGTGAATATAGGG
>NC_080713.1:22186198-22198698 GCF_019097595.1 Hemibagrus wyckioides
ACAGTGACTATGAAATTGGATTAAACAAATCATAGTCCGCTGGGTGTAATTTCACTGCTACACCGTGAAATTATTTCCAGACATTTTGCAGATGTCAGAAGTGCTGAAACGTCAACATTATTACAAGCCTAGTCTCTTAGTGGAGACGGCTCTCCGCTTTAAAAGTGACTGGCACATGCAACATGGCGGCTGTGCGACGCCGCTCCCCGGTTTCTTGTAGGTTAGCTACACGAACGTAAAATAACACACGGAATAGTTTGTTTAAACGCACCATTCTTTCTGATACATGACTGACATAAACTTCACCTCAGCTTTACACCCCAGCCGAGAAGAATATTTGTGAATATTTGTGAACTTCAATACAAATAATAAACTTCAACCTGATAAAATATGACTCCAACTTTACAGTGCACTAACGGAAGTGTGGAAACCGTTATGTTCTGCCCTATCTACAGTACCTATGTAGGGAGCAGCAGTTTATTTGGCTTGACGATCACCTTTATAACTCAGTAGCCAAAGTAACCTGAAAACTATGACAATTAATTTACACTTTTATTTTGCCATTCTTCAACAGTTATTCATTGGAATGTCAAATCTGGGTTTTATGGGGTTCTCTTTAGTTATACGTAGCTTGTGGCTACACTCAGTGGCCATTTAATAAGGTACACCTATCATGAACAGTGCATTTCAAGATAAAGGACTGACCACACTATGCTGGATTGAGCATATGTTCTGAATGGTGTTAAAGACACTATATTGCCTGCCTTTACATGCACATGAATGTAATATGGAGTTGGCCCACACTTAAACTCTTCTGGGAAGGCTTTCCACAAGGTTTAGGAGTGTGTTTATGGGAATTTGTGACCATTCCTCTACAAGCGCATCTGTGAGGTCAGGCACAGATGTTGGACGAGAAGGTCTGGCTCGCAGTCTCCGCTCTAATTCATCCCAAAAGTGTTTTATCAGGTTGAGGTCAGGACTCTGTGCAGGCCAGTCAAGTTCCTCCACACCAAACTCCCTCATCCATGTCTTTATGGACCTTGCTTTGTGCACTAGTGTGCAGTCACGCTGGAACAGGAAGGGGTCATCCCCAAACTGTTCCCACAAAGTTGGGAGCATTAAATTGCCCAAAATGTCTTGGTATGCTGAAGCATTAAGAGTTCCTTTCACTGGAACTAATGGGCCGAGGCAAACTCCTGAAAAACAACACCTGAATTCAATGATTTGGAGGGGTGTCCCAAAACTTTTGGCAATATAGTGTATTCAATATCAGTTCATAAATCTAAATGTTTTTACTTAAACTTTTATTAAATTGTTTTCCGAAACAAGTAGTTTGCCTTTAGATCTTAGGAAAAGCAGCGAGAAGCTCAGCTCATTTGAGGGTCTTTCATAAAGCTGGTTGAGAAGATGTCAAGAATGTGCAACGCTTCACTGGGAACACTGTGTTTTTAAATATAAAACAGGTTAGGTTTCTTTAACACGTTTCTTGGACATGGGTGTTAATTCCATAGGTGTTATTTCCTGGTGTTAATGCCTGTATTATTATTTTAAAATGCAGAAAACGCTTCTATGAGCAGACACGTGACAGGTAGTGTAGGTCACTTTGTAACTACAGTTATTACTGCAGTCTGTCTGGCGCTATGATTTAATAATTGCACAGTTTGTTAATTCGGTAGCCTTCTAACCTTTCATCAGTGTCTGGGTCAGTTTCTAATCACATCACCACCGTTAGTTGGATCTTTCTGGGTGGTGTGTTGTTGCTCAAACCCAACAGTGACACAAAGGTGATTAAAAACCCCAGCAACACAGATCAAGATGAAAATGATATGAATATACATTCATCACAGTCACCAGATCTGAACCTAAATAAAGTATATAGTCCTCAGTTAAAATACTATGGGAATATGGTGTTCATCTTTCCAATACAGCTCCAGAGACTTGTATAATCTGTGCCAAGGAGCAATGGCGCTGTTCTGGCAGCTCGCGGTGGCCCACCACCTTGCTAAGACACTTTATGTTGTTGCTTTTTTTCCTTTAATTAGTCTCTCATCTGTATGTATCTCTAAGTAGTTGCCTATATCCGGGGGGGGGGGGGATGTCTGGAAAACCAAGCCAGATGTGTTGTGCTAAAGTATTGTGCTATTATTGAAGCACACTACTTCATCCAGATGTTTCTTTGAAGTGGCTTTCGTTTAATAATTCTTTACTGTGCAACACCATCCCTTAGCTTGCTGTGAGAAATTTAATTAAACCATAAAACTACTCTTTTATCTCCACTCTCAAAATAGTGCTTTTTTTTTTAGATTGTTGGGTTCTGTGTACAGCCATATAAACTGTAAGCCTCCAGAATGGATTCATGAAGATTGAAATCAGATGGAAGTCTTGCATGATAGTATTTTAAGGGGTTCTCATAGCACTAAGGACGACACCCTGATGAGAACCTGGGACGTCATAGGAGAACTTTTTTTTTTTTTTACAGCCTGCAATAGCCAGGTGCTACAAGATACAGATATCAAGTAGAAAGAAGAAGAAAAAAACACCCAACAGCATAGTCTCAGGAGGATTAGAACAAGCTGAAGAAGTGCCAGGAGCCATAATTTACTTATGCAACTGGGTAACCACAACACTCTCCCTCAGTAATATTATATACTGTGTGATCCTGATGGGGGTTTGCATGTTGAATACCTTCTTTGTACTGAGGCATGTGTTCATGCAGGTTTATCATAATGATACTTTATCGGTTTCTTTCTGTCATCATACGTTTATTTACGGCTACGTTGCCGAACTTGTTTAACTTCAATTCTGAGCATGAAATCTCGGGCTAATAGTATCCTCTGCCGTCTCACAACTAAACATTTCCACACTTTGCTCAGTAATCTGTGTGAAATCTGTTTGTCTTAATATTTGAATGGTGCTGTAACCGTTCCAGACTTCCGGACGGAAAAACTTCTCCAAATGATGTCTCTTTGAACGTGGCCTTGTTTACAATAGATTCATCTAAGATGTGTGTGGAAATTGGGTGAATTTATTACATTAATAAGTGGGAATGCAACAAACTCCCTCTCTGTATCCCATGCATTTTAATGGAGAACACAATATAAACAAGTCTTTGCACTTTGGATGGTATTACTTGTGCCCTGACTTGCATTTTCCACTGTTTAACCATTAACATTTCTGTATAATGCCTAGAAAAGTAAGTGAAGAGGTAGCTAAAGCCGCAGCATCAATCAGAGCTGTTGACCATCCAAATACAATCTACTAGCATTAACGTTTGCGCTGCGTGTGAGTAAGTACAAAGCAGTTCTCACTGAAATTAGACACTGGCATTATGTAGTTTATTTTTGGTAATATTTGTTTTTACAGCAAGGTTTTTCAGGGTGTTGTATTAAACCTGTTCACGTATTTGGCAACAGATTTGCTGACGATGTTTGGAGCTGAGCCAGATGGATTCTCCGTGTCCCTCTACCTTCTCCTGCTCTTCTTGGTTCTTCTGTACTGGTGAGTTAAGATACTTACTCACCCAATCATTTCAAGTTGTTTTAATTAATAGTTCAGGTCCGAGAGTCACCTGGTGTTTCTTTCATAGGTAGGAGATCTCTAAAGGCCCTAAAGATCTTGTTAAGTACAGTGCTGTGAGGTTTGCTGATGATTCACATTGAATATGAATATGAGCTTCGCTCACCGAAACCTGTTCATGCATAAATGATAAAAACCTTTCTTTTTAAAATGAATTATTTACCTTGATGTCCAAAATGATTAAAAATACCATTCCTCCTGCAGCAATTATGAAGTTTAGGTCTATGTTATATAAAAAGTTATGATGATATTTGTACTGTATCAAGTTTTATATTTAATTAGATATTTTTATGTAGAAATTTTAGAGTCGTGCTGCATGTGACACCATCACCATGTCGGATTGGGAGGAGCAACACTTGTATAATAAAAAATTAGGACGATCCGTGTACAGTATATGACATGGCCTGTAATGATTTAAAGGTGATTTATATATTGTTCCATAAATAGTCCTCAACTAATGTTGTATGAGTCTGGGCACCATTTTCGAAGAGGTTATGGTTACTGAGATGCATGGATGCTGAAATTATTTCAGTAAAATTCTAGGGCTACCCAATAAGCCACGCATTTATCTTCGCCATAATTTTCAACTTCAGTAATGAGCTTGTAATAGTCTGCCATATAGTAAAAGTGACCAGCAGGCTGTCCAGTAGCAAGAGCTTCCCACTGTGGTTTTTTTTTTGTGGTCCTGTGCTGGTGGTATTAAAGTAATTGTAAGATTCATAAACAAGTAATTATAGTTTGCAAATGCAAATAAAAATGAATAAAACCAGACCTTTTGGAAGAAAACCCTGTAAAATCCCCAGTCTTAGTCGATTTTAAGACTTAATTCACTTCATACCATTTTTACAATTTGATTTATTCCTTTTGGTCCATATGTTCCTATGCAAAGATGTTGCAAAGAACTAATTAGTACAGAGTTAATGGAATGGAATAATTTGAAACCAAGATCTAATCATTTTAGTTGGGTGCATGTTGTGACTAGTTTCAGCATGTTCCACTGCTAGTTTAGTGCTCATTTGTACCGATCTTCAGAGAGTATAATAGTCTTTTGAGGCTTGTCATAATTAACCGCATGCCTACAAGGCAACTGTGATTGCATCAATTTGGCATTTCTTTCTTTTGTGTGACCTGGAAGTTAATATTTAGTAATTATAACTGTTTGAAAATAATTGTAGAACTTGTTTTTTATCAGGGGTTTGGAAAACACTGCCGTAACCGAAGGAGGACACTGTGTCATCTGCGTAATGTCTGTGTCAGAAACATCTTACAGTTACGGGTTTTATGGTGTTCTTGGAGCTTACTCGTTTGTATTATGTTTTTTATGCAGTTCAGCTCTTTATTACGGGCTTCAGATGTTCCTGTTCCAGCTTTTTGCGTCCCTGCACCCATTCGGTCATTCGGAACAAGTAAATTCCTGTCTGCTGGCAAAAGCACAGCTACAATTCACATTGGACTAAAGGAGGTTGGTTATGTAAAGGCCTGTTATGCTGTCATCTTACAAATGAAGATTTATATCAGAGGCTGAAACCCTCCCACATGAGGACAGCCATGACACTGAGGTTAAAAAATAGACAGGATTTAGGATAGGCAGTGTTGATGGGCTTTTCTGGCACGCCTCCAGAGCAGAAATAAGCCACATTAGAGGATTAGTCTCTGGAGTTGAAACTTTGTGGCACTGTAAAAATCAGAGCCTGGTGTCATTGAAACTGTTCTTGTCAAACATGCCATGCACTTCTAAACTACAAACCACACGGGCTAATGTAATGGACGAAAACCTTCTGAGTGACAGAGGAGCTGGAAAGGATCCACGGCGGAATGAAGGAACCGCAGGCTTTCTTTATGTCTGCACCGGTCAAATGAGTTGATTTTACCGCTGGTGTAGGTTGCTTTTGTGGTTCAGGATAGAAGTCGGCGCAGACAGGGCCAATCTCCATAATCATGTGAATTTAATATGTGCGAAAGAGGGACAAGCCTCAACTGAACCATCTCCTGTTACTGGCTAGTAAAATGGTGTTGGTGTTGTAATTTCTTGTCTATGCACATACAGTCAACATCCTTCTTGTTTGTGTGTGTGTGTGTGTTTGTGTTTGTTTTATTGCACTCGTCACACCAGATGAGATAATGAAGCTTGTACATTCTCAGAGGGAAAAAAAAAAGAAGTAATACAACTTTTTCCTGTTGCTGGGGCAGCAGCTTCAAGAACATATTGTTTTTACCTGCAGGGGGGAAATAGCACACCTTTAAAAAATGATTTAAGCTACATAATTGGAATTTAAAATAAAAAATCCACCGAACATCCACAACGGTTTAATCTTCAATGGCATCCAGGATTTATTTTGCAATTACATTTTACCTTCTTTCATCATGTTCTCACATAGTTTCAAGTTAAAGTTTCCTACAATGCCGTGCGACTACCTGCTGATAGTGATGGCAGTAGGAATGCTTCATTTCTGCTTCGACAGAGCAAAGCATCAGCAATGATTTCATCCTTTAGTCTGTCCTGCTCTCTGTTTGTACATTCTGCTTAAACAGAAACCATTCTAAATATACATGCTAATAAGTTGTCACGCCATTAAAATGTCAAGCAGTGTCAATGCACTTATCGTCCCTTTGATGGGTAACTAGCTGAGGTGAGTCTCTGCCAGTTCAGTATAAACATATTTATTGTGTTTCAGGGTGGAGTTTTTCTTTAAACACAACTGTTCCACCTATAAATACCTTTATAATAACACTTAAAAGGTGCCTAGGTAACACATACACCTGCCTAGGTAAAAGGCACATGCTATTCATACTAAAAGTGCAGCAATTGTATCTTTGAGGAAAGCACCGGAGTGACAAGGAAAACTATGCATGGCTGGAGGAAGAGAACCTAAATAAGAACATATGGGCTATATCTGATGGGGAAAAAAAGCTCTTAAATATCATCAGCTCATCTGAAGCTCTGATATGATGTGATAAGATATAATTTAGTTGATTTGGCTCGGCTGAGGAATGTGCTTTAAAGCCAACTGGGCTAAATGCGGGTTAATATGAGGCAATCAGACAGCACTCATGCTGGATCTCTGTATAATCTTGGCTGTGTCGTTTCCTGTGCTGCTCGCCGTTTTCCACGTGTTTTGATGAGGTTCAAAATAGTGCGTAGTCTTCTTGCAGTTAAGAACCACTTTCCTGTGAGATGTGAGAAGTAGCTATAAGTTTAATAAGCGGTCAGGTAAATTTGCGAAAGGTTCCGTGATTTGTAAGCAGATTTGAAGCGATATGGCGGAGAGGATGACATCTTCACGCAGATCTGTTAATAAAATGTGCGAACGTGACACTGAGCCCATCTGTTTGTCTAATCAGCTGTTTCAACAGCTCGTGATGCTACCAAAAGGCCACAAACTCTGCTCTCTGCTTGATGTATTTGTCATTCTCTCAGTATTCCTCCTTTTCATCAATCAGTTCAGGTTTTGTGACATTCCTCATTGCTTGACAATGTTCCATGTGTCCTGAGATTAAATCTTTCCTCCATTGTGTTTAGGAACGTCAAGCATTAAGAAGTTATTCATGTACTGATGCAGATATACACCCAGCATTATAGCATTCACAGCCAAGCTAACCGAGTGTCACTGCCCTCCTGTGTGCTAACACGTGCTGCCACAGCACGCCAGGACACCACGTCAGTCTGTGGACAGCTGACTCTGCAGCCCAGCAGTTCTGCAGCCAGATTGACTTTCTTTGTCATTGGAGCTGTTATTGCTTAATTGAGGGCTCTTGGACAGCACATCCATCACAGATGTTAATCATATCAAGGGTTCACACATCCCTGAGAAACCTGCTACCCTCAGCCCTTTCCATGGCAATAGCCTGATAATAGAACTAATATTGTAATCTACTCTAATTTCTCTGAGATCAACCCGCACTGTAAATGAGCTCTCAGCTGGATGCGTCAGGTTGATACTGCAGACAGCACTGTTAATGGGGACTGGAGTGCCATCATACAGCATAAAGCCCAGTTGTCTTCACACCTCCTGTGCTGCTGATGAGCTCAATTTGAGCAGGCTGTTGACTGAATCTCAAATTGCAAGATAGAAAATGCAGCAGGTGAAAATCAGCAATGCTGAGTGACCCCCCTTTGGCAAGATTTAAAGCTGATTTTATTCTGTTCAGCTTTTAGGACATTTTTTTTTTACTGTATTTTGATCAAATTTGATGGAAAAAATAACCCCGGTATGACAGCTAGGGCAGGAAGATCCACAAAAAATATAACACACTCCTGCCAGATAATTGGATCGGGGCTTATTCCAGTCATTTTTTTTTTTTTGTAATTGTGATTTGCACTGGAAGAGCAAATTAGGAAATAATTCAACTATCCATACTTACATAAAATATGATATTATCTGTTTGACCTTTTTCGACTAAAACCATTAAAGCTTGTTTATACACTCACCAGCCATTCATTAGGAACAACTGTACATCTGTACATCCATTTTAAATATCCAATTAGCCAATCATGTGACAGCAGAACAAGCCATAAATACATGCAAATAGAGGTCAAGATCTGTTATGTTCAAAATATGATTTCAGTAACTTTGACCTTGGCATGGTTGTTGGTGCCAGGTTGGCAGGTTGGAGGATTTCAGAAACTGCTGATCTCCTGGGATTTTCACACACACAACAGTCTCTAGAGTTTACACAGAAACAAACACATCCAGTGAGCAGCAGTGCTGCAGGTAGAAACACCTTGTTTATGAAAAAGGTCAGAGCAGGATGGTCAGATTGGTTTGAGCTGACTGGAAGGATACAGTAACTCAAGTATTCACTCTTTACATCTGTGGTGAGGAGAAAAGCATGTCAGAAGTGGCCTAACCCTAACCCTGGGGTCATAGTGGGCACAGGTTTACCAAAATTGGACAGATAAATATCAGAAAAACAATGCCTGGTCTTCTGTAGTCGGGTAAGTTCCTCTTACCCTCTGGAGCTTTCTGTCTTCCATGGAAGTTATGACAAGACCAAGCAAAAAAAAATATATCAGTCATCCATACCCATGTCCTCTATGTTACAGTGCTCTAGCTATATATCTACCAATCTCCGGTGAGTCCCTGAAGAGGGATGGAAATAGCAGAATGTTATTGCTGTGGTACATCCCCAAGAGAACAGGCCTGGGATTTGCAGAGGTGTGATGGAACTACAGGGACTTGAATGACTAACGTAAACTGCAGGGATGTCGCAGTAGGGCCACTGACGTGTCTGTTGCACCTCTATTTTTGGTTATTGTTATCTTATTGCATGCACCTGCATGCTCAGTGCTGCTGAGAGAGCACATCACAGAGCATGCCGTGATCCTTCACGGAAGATGGCGTTCTTTCTTTGTTTTGCATTCATAAGACGCAAATATGAAAGGGCTGCTTTAAAGTTTTCTAGAACTTTAGGTAAAGACATTTACATTTACATTTACATTTCTGGCATTTGGCAGACGCTCTCGTCCAGAGTAACGTAAAAGTGTGCTTTGAAGTCTCTGTGGAATGAATACATTAACACTGGTTCAATAGGTCACAGACTTAGGCCTTATCAGACTTATCAGACTTATCAGCCTAACAAACAAACAAGCCTCTGTGTTGAGAGGATTTTTCTTTTTTAAAATCAACACTACTTAAAACAAACAGGAAAAATAAGAGCTAGTGTAAGTGCTTCAGGAAGAGGAAGTTCTGCATTTAAAGACATTCAGTGACTCAGCTGTTTGAACATCTGGGGGAAGTTCATTCCACCACTTCGGTGCCAGAACAGGAAAGAGTCATGACATGTACCTACCTCTTACCCTAAAAGATGGTAGGATCACTTGATCAGTACTAGTAGATCTGAGGGAGTGAGGTACAGTGTGAGGAGTAATAAGAGCTTTGAGGTAAGAGGGAGCTGGTTCATTCTTGGCTTTGTGGGCAAGCGTCAGTGTTTTGAATCTGACGCATGCAGCTACAGGAAGCCAGTGGAGGGAATGCAGCACTGGGGTGGTATGTGAGAACTTAGGCAGGTTGAAAATAAGTCACGCAGCTGCATTTTGGATCAGTGGACAAATTGCAATCAGAGGTAGACCTTCCAGTAGAGAGTTGCAGTAGTCCAGTCTCGAAATGATAAGAGACTGAACAAGCACCTGAGCAGTCTGTGTGCATAAAAATTGCTGAATCCTGCTGATGTTGTACAGAGGAATCTGACCTGAGCATGTGACAGCAGCATAAAGAACCATCATGCAGCTGTGCGTTGTTGGAGCTTTATGCCAAGGTCTAATTTTATGACTAGCTTTATAACATCATGAAATGTTGCTTGCATGTGTGTCAAAGTGTAGGTTCCAATGTTTAATTACAAGGTTAAGTGAGACTGCTGAATCTACTGAATAATGTCTAGATGCTGTGTTCACGTTTGGAAGGGGGATAGCACGGCATAATGTGATATTGTATCTCAATCTACTTCTACACTTCAGAATCAAATATTTATGGGTGGACACTGGTGCATAAAAAGAGAGAAAAGCACAAAATCTGTAGAGGCTTTGTCCTTGCGTTTTGACGCCTACGTTGAGTTAAATATTATCAATAAAATACAAATATACTAAATACTGTTTTCTGTTGAATAGTTTATAATTAACCTTCCAGCTACATATAGTGCGTTTCTCTGTGTGTGCTTGGATTTCATCTGGGTTCTCTGGTTTTCCATCGAAATCTGAAATACTGTGAGGCATGCACATACTGTATGTGTGAGAAAGAGACACACAGAGATATAATATTGTAATACTTCATAATGATGAATTTATTTATTATCTTCAGCAGATACCCCTGAACACAGGGTGTGAGGCAGGAACTAAAACACACACATTTGCACACTCATTCACACCTAGGGGCAATTTAGTGTAGCCAGTTCTCCTGCAGGTTTTTTGGATAATGGGATGAAACCGGAGAACCCAGAGGAAACCCATACAGATACATGGAGAACATGTGTAGTGCATTTCTTATAAGTGCACAATACAAAAGACAAAAAAAGGGAGGGGGAAAAGGTCAGCTGAGTCTTCTGAAAGCTTTAGTAGTGCTCATATTGACATGCTTTCAGCAGTCACAGCCTTTTTGATGTCGAAATTGGCCATCTCACAATCCACTCTCATGCAGCAAAGCCCATATTGTGATGTCGAGGGACGAAAAAGCAGACCTGACTGCCTTACCCCCCAACCAAAAAAACCCCCAATATTCTATATAAAATCATTATACTGTTCAAATGTTGTGACAAATTAAAGGAAAATACAGGTGGCTGTTATGGTGTATGGGGCATTTATTTTTGTGGCATCATCAGGTTCAGTTGTCCCTTGCAAATCAATACAGTTGCATTCCTCACCTTTATCATATGATGAAACATTTCTGTCCTGATAGGTGTGGTGACTCCGCCCAATTCCATAAGTGGCCAGAGATCACTGAAATGGTCATATCCTGTGGATAGTCAACCAGATCTCACAAACCCTGTATGAGAGTCTTTGTTAGACAGCATTCCCCACCACCATCATCAAATCACTGATAGAGAGAATATCTTTTAGAAAAATGCTTTTTTTTTCTTTTTTTTAACATCAACATTGCATTTTAATACAGTTCAGTTTTACTTTTTGACCTGTTAGTTTTTTTTTATATTCCGGCTGTGGATACAGTTTTAGGTATATATTTATGTACACTGTACAGTAAATAAATAAACTTTGAATAAACTTTAAATGAGTTAAATAATTAAATAGTACCTGTAATAGATAATAAATAATAAATAAAATAACTAAATAAATAAATAAATAAATAAATAAATAAATAAATAAATAAATGCATACATAAAATAACTTAATAAATAAAATAAAGAACTAATATAATAATAAATAAAATAAATATAATGTAATATAAAATAAATGTAAAATAAATAAATAAATAAATAAATAAATAAATAAATAAATAAATAAATGGCTGGTGATCAAAGTAGTTAGAACAAATATGACATGGAATGAATAATCTTTTTGCTTTATTAAAGGCATTACATGGGTCCATCTTTTACAAAATTGTTGCCTCTGAAGCTCTAGTGCAGATATGATTTGTTCCCTTTCATACAGCTCCCACACTTTTTAAATCCAAGCATTGTATGATGAAGGGTCAGGTTTTAAACATACACTTAATACTGTCTGCTAGTAGGATTTAAAATATATTTTAGCTCTACTCTTAAATCCTTCTGGGCCTTTGGGATCTTTGACCATCTCAAGATCTCTTTAAGAGCCTCAAATACAACATTACAATAATTTCTTAATTTTCAGCATGACCACAGAATATGGGTGTGATTACGAAGTCGGTATTCAGATTTTCTCCGAAAACTTGTGTTATTTGTGTAGAAGAGTGGTGTTTTGTACAACCTTCCAATTCCAAAGATGCATTGGAGCTCTTCTGGTGGCTCAGAATGCAGACATATGGGTCATGGTTAGGTGAGGCACTGTTTTTATTCTACAGTTAATTAAAAACTAACAGCAAATGCAGTAACAATGAGGCCACAAAGCCGTAGTGTTTATTTTTTTTTTGTTCCCTTCGATGGTTGCTATATTCTTGTTTTTTCCCCGCTCTAACACACCTGATCCAACAAATCATTTAAGCACCCTGACTCTTAACACAGATGTGTCAGATGGGGGGAAAACACTCAGGACCACCAGGATGTGTTACCTATGTGTTAATAGAATATTTAAATTCAGAAGGGGATTTCATCACGCCTTGTATGTAAAATGTCTTATGTATGTATTAAATGTAAATATTTAAAGATTGCATTAATAATTGAGTGAAGATCTTTTTAAAATTCAGTCATTTATCAATACCTAATGCATTTTACTTACAGTAGAATAATGTGCTTTCTTTTCATGAGATTTTACTTTAAGTTGAAATATTAAGTTAACACAT